>NC_090647.1:565935701-566095701 GCF_040937935.1 Hyperolius riggenbachi
TGTTTAACTCTCTAGTAAGGCCACATCTGGAATATGGAATTCAGTTCTGGGCTCCACATTACAGGAAGGATATTGCAGTGTTAGAGCAGGTGCAGAGACGAGCAACAAAATTGATGCGTGGGATGGAAGGTCTCACTTACCAAGAAAGGTTAGATAAACTGGGTTCATTTAGTCTAGAGAAAAGACGCCTTAGAGGAGATCTAATTAACATGTATAAATACATCAGAGGGCAATATAATAGCTTGGCGGATGAGCTTTTTGTCCCTAGGCCTTCTCAAAGGACTAGAGGACATGATCTGCGCATGGAGGAAAAACGTTTTAGCCATTTATTTAGGAAAGGGTTCTTTACAGTTAGAGTGATTAAGATGTGGAATGCATTGCCACAGGAAGTCGTTATGGCAAACCCTATACCTGCATTTAAAGGGGGCTTAGATGCTTTGCTTGCATTGAAAGACATCCATGGCTACAATGACTAGGTAGTAGGTGCAGAGTATAGTGCAGCAGAAGCTGTGCTCTCACCTCTCCGCTGGAGTCCAGTGCTGTGCTCCCGCCTGTCCGCTCATAACCCGCACTAGTGCCCAGCATCTCCTACCACATGTAGCGTGATTACACGCCACATGAGGAGAGTGAGGTGCCAGCACTAGAGGGAGCAGGAGACAGACAGGATGGTCCCACAGGCACAGCGCTGGACTCCAGCGGAGAGGTGAGAGCACAGCTTCTGCAGCACTATACTCTGCATTTACACACTAAGCTGGGGGAGTGCAGGAAGGGGGTGGGGACAGAAAGAATGGTCACACAGGCACAGCACTGGACTCTAGTAGGGAGGTGAGAGCACAGCTTCTGCTGCACTATACCCTGTATTAAACACTAAGCTGGGGGAGTGCAGGAGGGGGATGGGGACAGACAGGATGGTCACACAGGCACAGCGCTGGACTCCAGCGGAGAGGTGAGAGCACAGCTTCTGCAGTACTATACTCTGCATTTACACACTAAGCTGGGGGAGTGCAGGAAGGGGGTGGGGACAGAAAGAATGGTCACACAGGCACAGCGCTGGACTCCAGTAGGGAGGTGAGAGCACAGCTTCTGCTGCACTATACTCTGCATTTACACACTAAGCTGGGGGAGTGCAGGAGGGGGATGGGGACAGACAGGATGGTCAAAAAAACAGCCCTACTTCTAGAGCACCCAGAGTCTTCCCTGTACAGCTTAGCTTTGCTTTAAAGGGACTCAGAGCTGTAAAATGAAAAAGATTTTATACATACCTGGGGCTTCCTCCAGCCCCATCCGCCTGGATCGCTCCCACACCGCCGTCCTCAGCTGTCCGCAGCTTCGGAAACCAGGTTCCGTCACTGACGTCAGTTGCTGCAGCTGCTGGAGAGATACGTAGAGGGCGCACTTCTCTTACGCCAGACTGGCTCTGACTGACGGAAGTGCAGGGACCCGGTACCGGAGCTGCAGATGTCGGAGGACGGCGGCGTGGGAGCGATCGGAACGGATGGGGCTGGAGGAAGCCCCAGGTATGTATAAAATCTTTTTAATTTTATAGCTCTGGTACACTTTAAATGATAATTTGACTACTGCAAGGCATGCTGGGATACTTGGCCCCCAGGATATTTGCCATCAGTATGCGGGAGATATATTCAGATATTTATATACAGATGGAGGAGGAGACTCGTGTCCCCAGACTCCACCTATAGCGTGAATGTTACTTTTGGGTGGAGTAACATTGTAAGTGGGCCCCGCCAGCGAGGTGTCCCCATTTGCCTCCAGACGCCCGCCATGGTCAGTTTTTCCGATGGAGACGTTTCTTCCCCTCGGAGATTCAGCTGCTGCTGAGGATGGAAAGAGTCGGCTTCTGCACAGCTCGTAAATCTGCGACCAACACGGGAAATCTAACCAAATCGTAACGTTTTCTAAAGCCTCGCAACAGATTTCCCAGCTTACGGTCACAGCGAGCCCCGGCCTGAGGAATGTCTATCTCCACAGAACTGCCTCCAGCTCCTGCTGCAGCCTAAGGAGTGAGACTCCTATTCCCTGAGCCTGCTGCAGCCTGAGGAGTGAGACTCCCCTTCCCTGAGCCTGCTGCAGCCTGAGGAGTGAGACTCCCCTTCCCTGAGCCTGCTGCAGCCTGAGGAGTGAGACTCCCCTTCCCTGAGCCTGCTGCAACCTGAGGAGTGAGACTCCCCTTCCCTGAGCCTGCTGCAGCCTGAGGAGTGAGACTCCCCTTCCCTGAGCCTGCTGCAGCCTGAGGAGTGAGACTCCCCTTCCCTGAGCCTGCTGCAGCCTGAGGAGTGAGACTCACCTTCCCTGAGCCTGCTGCAGCCTGAGGAGTAAGACTCCCCTTGCCTGAGCATGCTGCAGCCTGAGGAGTGAGACTCCCATTCTCTGAGCCTGCTGCAGCCTGAGGAGTGAGACTCCCCTTCCCTGAGCCTGCTGCAGCCTGAGGAGTGAGACTCTCCTTCCCTGAGCCTGCTGCAGCCTGAGGAGTGAGACTCCCCTTCCCTGAGCCTGCTGCAGCCTGAGGAGTGAGACTCCCCTTCCCTGAGCCTGCTGCAGCCTGAGGAGTGACACTCCAGTTCCCTAAGCCTGCTGCAGCCAGAGGAGTGAGACTCCCCTTACCTGAGCCTGCTGCAGCCTGAGGAGTGAGACTCCCCTTCCCTGAGCCTGCTGCAGCCTGAGGAGTGAGACTCCCCTTCCCTGAGCATGCTGCAGCCTGAGGAGTGAGACTCCTCTTCCCTGAGCCTGCTGCAGCCTGAGGAGTGAGACTCCCCTTCCCTGAGCATGCTGCAGCCTGAGGAGTGAGACTCCCCTTCCCTGAGCATGCTGCAGCCTGAGGAGTGAGACTCCTATTCCCCCTGAGCCTGCTGCAGCCTGAGGAGTGAGACTCCCCTTCCCTGAGCCTGCTGCAGCCTGAGGAGTGAGACTCCCCTTCCCTGAGCCTGCTGCAGCCTGAGGAGTGAGACTCCCCTTCCCTGAGCCTGCTGCAGCCTGAGGAGTGAGACTCCCCTTCCCTGAGCCTGCTGCAGCCTGAGGAGTGAGTCTCACCTTCCCTGAGCCTGCTGCAGCCTGAGGAGTGAGACTCCCCTTCCCTGAGCCTGCTGCAGCCTGAGGAGTGAGACTCACCTTCCCTGAGCCTGCTGCAGCCTGAGGAGTGAGACTCCCCTTCCCTGAGCCTGCTGCAGCCTGAGGGGTGAGACTCCCCTTCCCTGAGCCTGCTGCAGCCTGAGGAGTGAGACTCCCCCTTCCCTGAGCCTGCTGCAGCCTGAGGAGTGAGACTCCTATTCCCTGAGCCTGCTGCAGCCTGAGGAGTGAGACTCCCCTTCCCTGAGCCTGCTGCAGCCTGAGGAGTGAGACTCCCCTTCCCTGAGCATGCTGCAGCCTGAGGAGTGAGACTCCTATTCCCCCTGAGCCTGCTGCAGCCTGAGGAGTGAGACTCCCCTTCCCTGAGCCTGCTGTAGCCTGAGGAGTGAGACTCCTCTTCCCTGAGCCTGCTGCAGCCTGAGGAGTGAGACTCCCCTTCCCTGAGCCTGCTGCAACCTGAGGAGTGAGACTCCCCTTCCCTGAGCCTGCTGCAGCCTGAGGAGTGAGACTCCCCTTCCCTGAGCCTGCTGCAGCCTGAGGAGTGAGACTCCCCTTACCTGAGCCTGCTGCAGCCTGAGGAGTGAGACTCACCTTCCCTGAGCCTGCTGCAGCCTGAGGAGTAAGACTCCCCTTGCCTGAGCATGCTGCAGCCTGAGGAGTGAGACTCCCATTCTCTGAGCCTGCTGCAGCCTGAGGAGTGAGACTCCCCTTCCCTGAGCCTGCTGCAGCCTGAGGAGTGAGACTCTCCTTCCCTGAGCCTGCTGCAGCCTGAGGAGTGAGACTCCCCTTCCCTGAGCCTGCTGCAGCCTGAGGAGTGAGACTCCCCTTCCCTGAGCCTGCTGCAACCTGAGGAGTGACACTCCAGTTCCCTAAGCCTGCTGCAGCCAGAGGAGTGAGACTCCCCTTACCTGAGCCTGCTGCAGCCTGAGGAGTGAGACTCCCCTTCCCTGAGCCTGCTGCAGCCTGAGGAGTGAGACTCCCCTTCCCTGAGCATGCTGCAGCCTGAGGAGTGAGACTCCTCTTCCCTGAGCCTGCTGCAGCCTGAGGAGTGAGACTCCCCTTCCCTGAGCATGCTGCAGCCTGAGGAGTGAGACTCCCCTTCCCTGAGCCTGCTGCAGCCTGAGGAGTGAGACTCCCCTTCCCTGAGCCTGCTGCAGCCTGAGGAGTGAGACTCCCCTTCCCTGAGCCTGCTGCAGCCTGAGGAGTGAGACTCCCCTTCCCTGAGCCTGCTGCAGCCTGAGGAGTGAGTCTCACCTTCCCTGAGCCTGCTGCAGCCTGAGGAGTGAGACTCCCCTTCCCTGAGCCTGCTGCAGCCTGAGGAGTGAGACTCACCTTCCCTGAGCCTGCTGCAGCCTGAGGAGTGAGACTCCCCTTCCCTGAGCCTGCTGCAGCCTGAGGGGTGAGACTCCCCTTCCCTGAGCCTGCTGCAGCCTGAGGAGTGAGACTCCCCCTTCCCTGAGCCTGCTGCAGCCTGAGGAGTGAGACTCCTATTCCCTGAGCCTGCTGCAGCCTGAGGAGTGAGACTCCCCTTCCCTGAGCCTGCTGCAGCCTGAGGAGTGAGACTCCCCTTCCCTGAGCATGCTGCAGCCTGAGGAGTGAGACTCCTATTCCCCCTGAGCCTGCTGCAGCCTGAGGAGTGAGACTCCCCTTCCCTGAGCCTGCTGTAGCCTGAGGAGTGAGACTCCTCTTCCCTGAGCCTGCTGCAGCCTGAGGAGTGAGACTCCCCTTCCCTGAGCATGCTGCAGCCTGAGGAGTGAGACTCCTATTCGCCCTGAGCCTGCTGCAGCCTGAGGAGTGAGACTCCCCTTCCCTGAGCCTGCTGTAGCCTGAGGAGTGAGACTCCCCTTCCCTGAGCCTGCTGCAGCCTGAGGAGTGAGACTCCCCTTCCCTGAGCATGCTGCAGCCTGAGGAGTGAGACTCCTTTTCCCCCTGAGCCTGCTGCAGCCTGAGGAGTGAGACTCCCCTTCCCTGAGCCTGCTGTAGCCTGAGGAGTGAGACTCCCCTTCCCTGAGCCTGCTGCAGCCTGAGGAGTGAGACTCCCCTTCCCTGAGCCTGCTGCAGCCTGAGGAGTAAGACTCCCCCTTCCCTGAGCCTGCTGCAGCCTGAGGAGTGAGACTCCCATTCCCTGAGCCTGCTGCAGCCTGAGGAGTGAGACTCCCCTTCCCTGAGCCTGCTGCAGCCTGAGGAGTGAGACTCCCCTTCCCTGAGCATGCTGCAGCCTGAGGAGTGAGACTCCTATTCCCCCTGAGCCTGCTGCAGCCTGAGGAGTGAGACTCCTATTCCCTGAGCCTGCTGCAGCCTGAGGAGTGAGACTCCCCTTCCCTGAGCCTGCTGCAGCCTGAGGAGTGAGACCCCTATTCCCTGAGCCTGCTGCAGCCTGAGGAGCGAGGCTCCAAGTCCCTGAGCCTGCTGCAGCCAGAGGAGTGAGACTCTTCTTCCCTGAGCCTGCTGCAGCCTGAGGAGTAAGACTCCCCTTGCCTGAGCATGCTGCAGCCTGAGGAGTGAGACTCACCTTCCCTGAGCCTGCTGCAGCCTGAGGAGTGAGACTCCCCTTCCCTGAGCCTGCTGCAGCCTGAGGAGTGAGACTCCCTTTCCCTGAGCCTGCTCCAGCCTGAGGAGCGAGACTCCCATTCCCTGAGCCTGCTGCAGCCTGAGGAGTGAGACTCCCCTTCCCTGAGCCTGCTGCAGCCTGAGGAGTAAGACTCCCCTTCCCTGAGCCTGCTGCAGCCTGAGGAGTGAGACTCACCTTCCCTGAGCCTGCTGCAGCCTGAGGAGTGAGACTCCCATTCCCTGAGCCTACACAATATCTCTCTCCACAGAACTAAGTCCAGCTCCTGCTGCAGCCTGAGGAGTGAGACTCCCCTTCCCTGAGCCTGCTGCAGCCTGAGGAGTGAGACTTCCATTCCCTGAGCCTGCTGCAGCCTGAGGAGTAAGACTCCCCTTCCCTGAACCTGCTGCAGCCTGAGGAGTGAGACTCCCCTTCCCTGAGCCTGCTGCAGCCTGAGGAGTGAGACTCCCCTTCCCTGAGCATGCTGCAGCCTGAGGAGTGAGACTCCTATTCTCCCTGAGCCTGCTGCAGCCTGAGGAGTGAGACTCCCCTTCCCTGAGCCTGCTGCAGCCTGAGGAGTGAGACTCCCCTTCCCTGAGCCTGCTGCAGCCTGAGGAGTGAGACTCCCCTTCCCTGAGCCTGCTGCAGCCTGAGGAGTGAGACTCCCCTTCCCTGAGCCTGCTGCAGCCTGAGGAGTGAGACTCCTATTCCCCCTGAGCCTGCTGTAGCCTGAGGAGTGAGACTCCCCTTCCCTGAGCCTGCTGCAGCCTGAGGAGTGAGACTCCCCTTCCCTGAGCCTGCTGCAGCCTGAGGAGTGAGACTCCCCTTCCCTGAGCATGCTGCAGCCTGAGGAGTGAGACTCCCCTTCCCTGAGCCTGCTGCAGCCTGAGGAGTAAGACTCCCCTTCCCTGAGCCTGCTGCACCCTGAGGAGTAAGACTCCCCTTCCCTGAGCCTGCTGCAGCCTGAGGAGTGAGACTCCTATTCCCCCTGAGCCTGCTGCAGCCTGAGGAGTGACACTCCCCTTCCCTAAGCCTGCTGCAGCCAGAGGAGTGAGACCCCCCTTCCCTGAGCCTGCTGCAGCCTGAGGAGTGAGACTCCTATTCCCTGAGCCTGCTGCAGCCTGAGGAGTAAGACTCCCCTTCCCTGAACCTGCTGCAGCCTGAGGAGTGAGACTCCCCTTCCCTGAGCCTGCTGCAGCCTGAGGAGTGAGACTCCCCTTCCCTGAGCCTGCTGTAGCCTGAGGAGTGAGACTCCCCTTCCCTGAGCCTGCTGCAGCCTGAGGAGTGAGACTCCCCTTCCCTGAGCCTGCTGCAGCCTGAGGAGTAAGACTCCCCCTTCCCTGAGCCTGCTGCAGCCTGAGGAGTGAGACTCCCATTCCCTGAGCCTGCTGCAGCCTGAGGAGTGAGACTCCCCTTCCCTGAGCCTGCTGCAGCCTGAGGAGTGAGACTCCCCTTCCCTGAGCATGCTGCAGCCTGAGGAGTGAGACTCCTATTCCCCCTGAGCCTGCTGCAGCCTGAGGAGTGAGACTCCTATTCCCTGAGCCTGCTGCAGCCTGAGGAGTGAGACTCCCCTTCCCTGAGCCTGCTGCAGCCTGAGGAGTGAGACCCCTATTCCCTGAGCCTGCTGCAGCCTGAGGAGCGAGGCTCCAAGTCCCTGAGCCTGCTGCAGCCAGAGGAGTGAGACTCTTCTTCCCTGAGCCTGCTGCAGCCTGAGGAGTAAGACTCCCCTTGCCTGAGCATGCTGCAGCCTGAGGAGTGAGACTCACCTTCCCTGAGCCTGCTGCAGCCTGAGGAGTGAGACTCCCCTTCCCTGAGCCTGCTGCAGCCTGAGGAGTGAGACTCCCTTTCCCTGAGCCTGCTCCAGCCTGAGGAGCGAGACTCCCATTCCCTGAGCCTGCTGCAGCCTGAGGAGTGAGACTCCCCTTCCCTGAGCCTGCTGCAGCCTGAGGAGTAAGACTCCCCTTCCCTGAGCCTGCTGCAGCCTGAGGAGTGAGACTCACCTTCCCTGAGCCTGCTGCAGCCTGAGGAGTGAGACTCCCATTCCCTGAGCCTACACAATATCTCTCTCCACAGAACTAAGTCCAGCTCCTGCTGCAGCCTGAGGAGTGAGACTCCCCTTCCCTGAGCCTGCTGCAGCCTGAGGAGTGAGACTTCCATTCCCTGAGCCTGCTGCAGCCTGAGGAGTAAGACTCCCCTTCCCTGAACCTGCTGCAGCCTGAGGAGTGAGACTCCCCTTCCCTGAGCCTGCTGCAGCCTGAGGAGTGAGACTCCCCTTCCCTGAGCATGCTGCAGCCTGAGGAGTGAGACTCCTATTCTCCCTGAGCCTGCTGCAGCCTGAGGAGTGAGACTCCCCTTCCCTGAGCCTGCTGCAGCCTGAGGAGTGAGACTCCCCTTCCCTGAGCCTGCTGCAGCCTGAGGAGTGAGACTCCCCTTCCCTGAGCCTGCTGCAGCCTGAGGAGTGAGACTCCCCTTCCCTGAGCCTGCTGCAGCCTGAGGAGTGAGACTCCTATTCCCCCTGAGCCTGCTGTAGCCTGAGGAGTGAGACTCCCCTTCCCTGAGCCTGCTGCAGCCTGAGGAGTGAGACTCCCCTTCCCTGAGCCTGCTGCAGCCTGAGGAGTGAGACTCCCCTTCCCTGAGCATGCTGCAGCCTGAGGAGTGAGACTCCTATTCCCCCTGAGCCTGCTGCAGCCTGAGTAGTGAGACTCCCCTTCCCTGAGCCTGCTGCAGCCTGAGGAGTGACACTCCCCTTCCCCAAGCCTGCTGCAGCCAGAGGAGTGAGACCCCCCTTCCCTGAGCATGCTGTAGCCTGAGGAGTGAGACTCCCCTTCCCTGAGCCTGCTGCAGCCTGAGGAGTGAGACTCCCATTCCCTGAGCCTGCTGCAGCCTGAGGAGTGAGACTCCCCTTCCCTGAGCCTGCTGCAGCCTGAGGAGTGAGACTCCCCTTCCCTGAGCCTGCTGCAGCCTGAGGAGTGAGACTCCCATTCCCTGAGCCTGCTGCAGCCTGAGGAGTGAGACTCCCCTTCCCTGAGCCTGCTGCAGCCTGAGGAGTGAGACTCCCCTTCCCTGAGCCTGCTGCAGCCTGAGGAGTGAGACTCCCCTTCCCTGAGCCTGCTGCAGCCTGAGGAGTAAGACTCCCCTTCCCTGAGCCTGCTGCACCCTGAGGAGTAAGACTCCCCTTCCCTGAGCCTGCTGCAGCCTGAGGAGTGAGACTCCTATTCCCCCTGAGCCTGCTGCAGCCTGAGGAGTGACACTCCCCTTCCCTAAGCCTGCTGCAGCCAGAGGAGTGAGACCCCCCTTCCCTGAGCCTGCTGCAGCCTGAGGAGTGAGACTCCTATTCCCTGAGCCTGCTGCAGCCTGAGGAGTAAGACTCCCCTTCCCTGAACCTGCTGCAGCCTGAGGAGTGAGACTCCCCTTCCCTGAGCCTGCTGCAGCCTGAGGAGTGAGACTCCCCTTCCCTGAGCCTGCTGTAGCCTGAGGAGTGAGACTCCCCTTCCCTGAGCCTGCTGCAGCCTGAGGAGTGAGACTCCCCTTCCCTGAGCCTGCTGCAGCCTGAGGAGTAAGACTCCCCCTTCCCTGAGCCTGCTGCAGCCTGAGGAGTGAGACTCCCATTCCCTGAGCCTGCTGCAGCCTGAGGAGTGAGACTCCCCTTCCCTGAGCCTGCTGCAGCCTGAGGAGTGAGACTCCCCTTCCCTGAGCATGCTGCAGCCTGAGGAGTGAGACTCCTATTCCCCCTGAGCCTGCTGCAGCCTGAGGAGTGAGACTCCTATTCCCTGAGCCTGCTGCAGCCTGAGGAGTGAGACTCCCCTTCCCTGAGCCTGCTGCAGCCTGAGGAGTGAGACCCCTATTCCCTGAGCCTGCTGCAGCCTGAGGAGCGAGGCTCCAAGTCCCTGAGCCTGCTGCAGCCAGAGGAGTGAGACTCTTCTTCCCTGAGCCTGCTGCAGCCTGAGGAGTAAGACTCCCCTTGCCTGAGCATGCTGCAGCCTGAGGAGTGAGACTCACCTTCCCTGAGCCTGCTGCAGCCTGAGGAGTGAGACTCCCCTTCCCTGAGCCTGCTGCAGCCTGAGGAGTGAGACTCCCTTTCCCTGAGCCTGCTCCAGCCTGAGGAGCGAGACTCCCATTCCCTGAGCCTGCTGCAGCCTGAGGAGTGAGACTCCCCTTCCCTGAGCCTGCTGCAGCCTGAGGAGTAAGACTCCCCTTCCCTGAGCCTGCTGCAGCCTGAGGAGTGAGACTCACCTTCCCTGAGCCTGCTGCAGCGTGAGGAGTGAGACTCCCATTCCCTGAGCCTACACAATATCTCTCTCCACAGAACTAAGTCCAGCTCCTGCTGCAGCCTGAGGAGTGAGACTCCCCTTCCCTGAGCCTGCTGCAGCCTGAGGAGTGAGACTTCCATTCCCTGAGCCTGCTGCAGCCTGAGGAGTAAGACTCCCCTTCCCTGAACCTGCTGCAGCCTGAGGAGTGAGACTCCCCTTCCCTGAGCCTGCTGCAGCCTGAGGAGTGAGACTCCCCTTCCCTGAGCATGCTGCAGCCTGAGGAGTGAGACTCCTATTCTCCCTGAGCCTGCTGCAGCCTGAGGAGTGAGACTCCCCTTCCCTGAGCCTGCTGCAGCCTGAGGAGTGAGACTCCCCTTCCCTGAGCCTGCTGCAGCCTGAGGAGTGAGACTCCCCTTCCCTGAGCCTGCTGCAGCCTGAGGAGTGAGACTCCCCTTCCCTGAGCCTGCTGCAGCCTGAGGAGTGAGACTCCTATTCCCCCTGAGCCTGCTGTAGCCTGAGGAGTGAGACTCCCCTTCCCTGAGCCTGCTGCAGCCTGAGGAGTGAGACTCCCCTTCCCTGAGCCTGCTGCAGCCTGAGGAGTGAGACTCCCCTTCCCTGAGCATGCTGCAGCCTGAGGAGTGAGACTCCTATTCCCCCTGAGCCTGCTGCAGCCTGAGTAGTGAGACTCCCCTTCCCTGAGCCTGCTGCAGCCTGAGGAGTGACACTCCCCTTCCCCAAGCCTGCTGCAGCCAGAGGAGTGAGACCCCCCTTCCCTGAGCATGCTGTAGCCTGAGGAGTGAGACTCCCCTTCCCTGAGCCTGCTGCAGCCTGAGGAGTGAGACTCCCATTCCCTGAGCCTGCTGCAGCCTGAGGAGTGAGACTCCCCTTCCCTGAGCCTGCTGCAGCCTGAGGAGTGAGACTCCCCTTCCCTGAGCCTGCTGCAGCCTGAGGAGTGAGACTCCCATTCCCTGAGCCTGCTGCAGCCTGAGGAGTGAGACTCCCCTTCCCTGAGCCTGCTGCAGCCTGAGGAGTGAGACTCCCCTTCCCTGAGCCTGCTGCAGCCTGAGGAGTGAGACTCCCCTTCCCTGAGCCTGCTGCAGCCTGAGGAGTAAGACTCCCCTTCCCTGAGCCTGCTGCACCCTGAGGAGTAAGACTCCCCTTCCCTGAGCCTGCTGCAGCCTGAGGAGTGAGACTCCTATTCCCCCTGAGCCTGCTGCAGCCTGAGGAGTGACACTCCCCTTCCCTAAGCCTGCTGCAGCCAGAGGAGTGAGACCCCCCTTCCCTGAGCCTGCTGCAGCCTGAGGAGTGAGACTCCTATTCCCTGAGCCTGCTGCAGCCTGAGGAGTAAGACTCCCCTTCCCTGAACCTGCTGCAGCCTGAGGAGTGAGACTCCCCTTCCCTGAGCCTGCTGCAGCCTGAGGAGTGAGACTCCCCTTCCCTGAGCCTGCTGTAGCCTGAGGAGTGAGACTCCCCTTCCCTGAGCCTGCTGCAGCCTGAGGAGTGAGACTCCCCTTCCCTGAGCCTGCTGCAGCCTGAGGAGTAAGACTCCCCTTCCCTGAGCCTGCTGCAGCCTGAGGAGTGAGACTCACCTTCCCTGAGCATGCTGCAGCCTGAGGAGTGAGACTCCCATTCCCTGAGCCTACACAATATCTCTCTCCACAGAACTACCTCCAGCTCCTGCTGTAGCCTGAGGAGTGAGACTCCCCTTCCCTGAGCCTGCTGCAGCCTGAGGAGTGAGACTCCCCTTCCCTGAGCCTGTTGCAGCCTGAGGAGTGAGACTCACCTTCCCTGAGCCTGCTGCAGCCTGAGGAGTGAGACTAACCTTCCCTGAGCCTGCTGCAGCCTGAGGAGTGAGGCTCCCCTTCCCTGAGCCTGCTGCAGCCTGAGGAGTGAGACTCCCCTTCCCTGAGCCTTCTGCACCCTGAGGAGTGAGACTCCAATTCCCTGAGCCTGCTGCGGCCTGAGGAGTGAGACTCCCCTTCCCTGAGCCTTCTGCACCCTGAGGAGTGAGACTCCAATTCCCTGAGCCTGCTGCAGCCTGAGGAGTGAGACTTTTTACCAGGACATTTAGGCACAGGAACAGCTTCTTCCCTCAGCTGTCAACTCTCTGAACTCTCTCAGCGCCCTCCCCCCACCTTCCCAGGCCATTACTTCTCCTTCTATGTCCTGTGGTATCTGACTATATATCTATAATACATATGATTCACTGTCAGCCTATAATATAGTGCAGCTCCCCCTGGTGGTCAGGCCTGGACTCCACAAGACCTGTGAAGGTGTCCTGTGGTATCTGACTATCCTATACTATAAAATCCCTGTGTCGCTGCGTCCGTCCGTCCGTCAGTGCTTTTTAGCACTGCGCATGTACAGGGACAAGACGCAGAGACACCGCCGAGAGCCGGAGGGGGACAGGGCCAGCAGGGGCGGGCATGTGTGTGCGCACGCGACGGGTGCGCAGATGCGCGCGGCGCATTAGGAACGGACCTAGCCCGTTTTTAAACGTGCTTAGGCCACTAGTATATCTATAATACACTATCAGCCTATAATATAGTGCAGCTCCCCCTGGTGGTCAGGCCTGGACTCCACAAGACCTGTGAAGGTGCCCTGTGGTATCTGACTATATATCTATAATACATATAATACACCATCAGCCTATAATACAGTGTAGCTCCCCCTGGTGGTCAGGCCTGGACTCCACGAGACCTGTGACTGTGTCCTGTGGTATCTGACTCTATATCTATAATACACTATCAGCCTATAATACAGTGCAGCTCCCCCTGGTGGTCAGGCCTGGAGTACACAAGACCTGTGAAGGTGTCCTGTGGTATCTGACTATACATATATTGTACATATAATACACTATCAGCCTATAATACAGTGCCGCTCCCCCTGGTGGTCAGCCCTGGAGTACACAAGACCTGTGAAGGTGTCCTGTGGTATCTGACTATATATCTATAATACATATAATACACCATCAGCCTATAATATAGCGCAGCTCCCCCTGGTGGTCAGGCCTGGACTCCACAAGACCTGTGAAGGTGCACTGTGGTATCTGACTATATAACTATAATACATATAATACACCATCAGCCTATAATACAGTGCAGCTCCCCTGGTGGACAGGCCTGGACTCCACAAGACTTGATTATTTAGATCAGGTCACCTTTTTCCATTGCTGCATGACCCAGCTCTGATGATTGTTGTGGCAGATCAGTGTACAAACACAATGCACTTCATTCAAAAGTGTTGAAATGATCAGATTTCCAGAGTGTCTCGTATTCCCAGAAGTCCAGCAGAAGAACCGTATTTATTGGCATGCTCATATCACAAGAACTCCTCCCTCTCCGATTCCCAGCGTCTGAAAACTCCTCCCCCCTCCAGCTCCCAGGATCTGATACTACTCCCTCTCCAGCTCCCAGTATATGAAAACTCCTCCCTCTCCAGCTCCCAGGTTCTGAAAACTCCTCCCCCCTCCAGCTCCCAGGTTCTGAAAACTCCTCCCCCTCCAGCTCCCAGTATCTGAAAACTCCTCCCCCTCCAGCTCCCAGTATCTAAAAACTCCTCCCCTTCCAGCTCCCAGTATCTGAAAACCCCTCCCTCTCCAGCTCCCAGAATATGAAAACCCCTCCCTCTCCAGCTCCCAGTATCCGAAACTCCTCCCTCTCCAGCTCCCAGTATATGAAAACTCCGCCCTCTCCAGCTCCCAGTGTCTGAAAACTCCTCCCCCTCCAGCTCCCAGTATATGAAAACTCCTCCCTCCCTAGCTCCCAGTATCTGAAAACGCCTCCCTCTCCAGCTCCCAGTATCTGAAAACTCCTCCCCCTCCAGCTCCCATTATCTGAAACTCCTCCCTCCAGCTACCAGTGTTTGAAAAGTGTCATTGAATTAGCTGCATACTTGTTTCAGGTGTGTTATTCACACTACTGCAGCCAAAGAGATCAGCAGGACAGCCAGGCAACCGGTATTGTTTAACAGGAAATAAATATGGCAGCCTCACTTTAGGTTCCCTCTAAGTTGCCTTCCAAAATTCCAAACCCATCTGATCTGTAAAGCTCTGACTAGCAGATCGGTATAGTAGGAATACCAGGAATAAGCTGATGTCCTCACTCTCAGCACACAGGTTTCCGAGCTGTGTGGCTTCTGTGTTGGGCTCTGGCCGCCATGTTGATTTTTCTTCCAGCAGAGCGGGGCATTGGGCGCGTGTCGTCCTCCCCTGATGGAAACGCACGCAATGTGGACGCAGGCTGCGATCTGTCATCACTTCCTTTCCAGGGTCCCTCTGAAACCTCGGCCGTCTCCTCACCTTTCATCACTCGCCATTCCTGTCCGTGAAATTCCTGACACCGACCTTCCCCAGCTTCAAACGCGCTCTGAGAGCCAGCTGCGACCCCCCGCTAGGCCGCCGCCATCTTCCCCCAATCACTGCCCATTAATCTGATCATTAAGCATGAAGCTGAGACAGGCCCTTGATTACCCGGGGCGCCCGGTGTCAGGAATCTGATCCCCAGTGGTCAGCGAGATCTGGTGCTGAGCGAATCCAGGTGTGTCTCTCTGGCCTGGCTGGCTCCAGTCATGTGACCAAGATGAAACATTCACTGTCCTTCCTCAATACGGAACCTCCATTCCTCGTCACCCATTCCTGCACCATCTTCCTCATCTCTTCCCACCGCTGCCCTCCATATATCTCCACCATCTACACCCCCCGGTCCTCCATATCTGTCCACCATCTTCACCTCCTGTCCTCCACATCTGTCCACCATCTCTTCCCATCCCCGCCCTCCATATCTGTCCACCATTTCTTCCCATTCATGTCCTCCATATCTGTCCACCATCTTCACTCCCCTGTCCTCCACATCTGTCCACCATCTTCACCCCCCAGTCCTCCATATCTGTCCGCCATCTTCACCTCATTGCCCTCCATATCTGTCCACCATCTCTTCCCATCCCTGCCCTCCATATCTGTCCACCATCTTCACCTCATTACCCTCCATATCTGTCCACCATCTTCACCTCATTACCCTCCATATCTGTCCACCATCTTCACCCCCCCCCCCCCTGTCCTCCACATCTGTCCACCATCTTCACCCCCTGTCCTCCATATATCTCCACCATCTTCACCCCCCTGCCCTCCATATCTGTCCTACATCTTCACCCCCCCCCCCACCGTCCTCCATATCTGTCCACCATCTTCACCCCCTGTGTCCTCCATCTGCACCCCCCTGCCCTCCATATCTGCCCCCTTACTCCAAAGAACAAGGCAGTGTTTTTTTGTAAAAGAAACATAATTAGGCAGCAACTTCCCCACCCTAAACCCCCCAACATAAGTAGGAGGAGTCATCACCCTCCCCCCCAAAAAATCACCAAACATAATTAGGCAGAGTACTTCCTTAAATCCCCAAAGAGAATGCCATTTGGTCTGCTCTGGTGGTGCCCCCCATACAGTATTTCCTAGTGATCTAGCAGTCTCCCTTCCCCTTACAGTATGCCTTGGGGTCCCACGATCCACCTCACTATATTTCCTGGTGGTCTAGTGGTCCCCCATACCCCTCGCAGTATTCCTTTATGGTGGTCTAGTGGTCCCCCATCCCCCTTGCAATATTCCTTTATGGTGGTCTAGTGGTCCCCCATACCCCTTGCAGTATTCCTTTATGGTGGTCTAGTGGTCCCCCATACCCCTTGCAGTATTCCTTTATGGTGGTCTAGTGGTCCCCCATACCCCTTGCAGTATTCCTTTATGGTGGTCTAGTGGTCCCTCTTCCCTATTACAGAATGCCCTGGAGGTCTAGGGCTCCAATCTTCATTATATGGTTTTCATTGGTGGTCTAGTGGTTCCTCTTCCCCATTACAGCATGCCCTGGAGGTCTAGGGCTCCAATCTTCATTATATGGTTTTCATTGGTGGTCATGTGGTTGCCCCTCCCCATTGCAGTATTCCCTTGTGGTCTAGCAGGCCGCTCTTCACCATATAAGCTTTCATTCGTGGTGTAGTGGTCCACCATCTCTCCTCACATAGCTTTCCTTTCCCTAATAGTCTAGTGGTCCCCCTGCCGTGCTCCTCCAATATATGCAGAGCTAGATATAGTGATTGGGATCATTATACAGCCTCCCTCCTCCAGTGCTAGATGCCCAGTCCGTCCTCCGCAGCGGACTCTAGCTCTCTGCTTCCTGCAGGTCATGTGATCAGATGTGCAGGAAATGGAGACAGGCAGAGAGCGGACCGCAGCTATGGAGGACAGGCAGGACCATCCAGCGCTAGAGGAGGTGATACTCTAGGGTTTCTCAGACCCCACTGCTGTGCTGTGGGAGCACAGGAGCGGGGCTCTAGGAGAGGGGAAGGAAAGAAGTTGTGTTCCCTACCACACCTCCCTTGCACTGCCACTTTTAGGTCCATAATCAGGGCAGTTTCTTGGCTAAATTGCACCCAGGGCGAGGGTGTAAAAATTGTTCTCCCTTCCCCCCGCCACCCCCGTGGACTCTTGAACCCCTAACCTTTTAGGGACAGTCACACAGCCACAGGTCTCAAGTAGATTGGCCTACTTACTAGTGACCAGCCGCTCATCCAGGAGAAAGCAGGGACCAGGAGAACACACAGGGGAAGAGAGCCCGGAAAGCTGACTCCTCCATGGGCGCCGCGCACTGACAGCCTGCAGTACCGCTACAGGACATCAGGTGTCATCATGCGGAGGTGACAGCCTGCAGTACCGCTACAGGACATCAGGTGTCATCACGCGGTGGTGCAGTACCGCTACAGGACATCAGGTGTCATCACGCGGTGGTGCAGTACCGCTACAGGACATCAGGTGTCATCACGCGGTAGTGACGTGATGATGACGTGACGTCTGACGCAGGCAGCCTGGGAGGAGTCAGGGAAGGCGATCGCGCTGGTAATCTTCTTTCTTCTTCCATTTGGCTGCACTGCGCGTCACCAGCTCCCCAGCGGCTATGTCCTTCTACCTGCACCCCCCTTCTTCTACTTGCCGGTCTGTGCCCAGGGTGGTCGCCCTGCCCGCACTGCTCAAGAAACGGCCCTGGTTCCATTAAATATAATGGAACTGTAGGAATGGTTGGAAATGCCGATAATGAATTCTGCAGATTTCCAATTAACCGAGCACCGAGTAGTATTTTTTCTGTAATGTTTTTGCATTCTCTGATTGGCCGAATACTTCCGAGGTGACTTGGCATTCTCTGACTGGTGCAATGCTTCAGAGTTCTGTCATTGGGCTAAAATTACCGAGTTGCTGCAATGCAGTATTTCCATAGAAATCCATTTTCCAATCAGAAATGCGGAAATTTCAATTCAGCAAAATCCAAATGAGCATCGCTATGTAGAAGTGGTTGTTTTTAATTCACACGTAAATGTTCTGTAAATATGTTCATGGCTCCTTTCCTCCTTGCAGGATTGCGATTTCGCTTTTATCTAGTGCATTTCAATGGCATTTCACCTCCATTGTTCTTATTTTTCGTGCGTTTTGCAATTCTTTTGCGTTGTAAAAACGACCGGCAAGGCTGGATTTTATGTAATATATGATGTAATATAAATTAATGAAAATTCAAAAAAAATCTCATTCAGAACTTAATAATATACATTTTCTCGTAAATTACCTTTATTGGTATGCATGAAAAACTGCAGTCCAACAAATCGCATACAAAGCAAGCACAAAAAGAAGGTTCGTAACCTAAACATCACAAAATGCAGAATCACAGAAGACTGTAGCAGGAAACAGCAGGCAGGAGGGTGCAGGCTGTCTCACAGTGCAGCCATGTTACTCACTTTGCAAAGCCTCCAGGGTTGTCCAGTAACAAGTGCTCGGAGGCAACTCTGTTTCTATTACTTTCAGAAGACTGACTTTTCAATAGTTAGTTTATTCAATCTGTGAGCTGAAATAATCCCAAAGAAAGTATTGGCATGTTTTGTAATAGCAGCTGTCTGGATCGCCACCTGCTGGATTCACATGGTACATATGAAATATTCACGCATTATCCTTACTAATATTATAAATGTGAAAGTTTGGATGTTTGCTCCTCAATCACGCAACAATGGCTGAACGGATTTGAATGAGATTTGGCACACACATAGTACATTACCTGGAATAACATGTAGGATACTTTTTATTCCCATAACCAAAAAGTGGGCGGAGACAAATACAAATTTAACTGGGAAAATGTAAACTGCAGCCATTTTTACACAGTTAATGGCATAAGGCTCAAAACTGGTAGAGTTGGTCACTGGGTGACTGAGGTTCAAATTCAGAAAAGGGGGTGGAGCCACAAACATCCAATCAGATTTGTTTCATTTCAGTGCAAATTATTGATGCCAAAGACCGCAAAGCTCACAAACTTGGTCATTGAGTAATTGTGTGTTAGGGTTAGGAAAAGTGGGCGGAGCCAACACCAGCCAAATACATAACTGGACAATGCCGGGTCATCAGTGGGAGGAGACAAATACAAATTTCACTGGGAAAATGTATACTGCAGCCATTCTTACACTATTAATGGCAGGGTTCTCAAACTTTGCACAGTTGGTCACTGGGTGACTGGGATTAATATTCAGAAAAGTGGGTGGAGCCTACAAAAGCCAATCAAAATTCACCTATTGCTTTTCAAGGGGAATATTTAATTGCTACCATTCTTGCTCTGTTAATGGCACAAGCCTTAAACCTGCTACAGGTGGTCATTGGGTGACTGGGGTTCGAATTCAGAAAAGGGGGTGGAGTCACAATCAGCCAATCAGATTTGTCTCATTTTAATGCAAAATATTGATGCCAAAGACCGCAAAGCTCACAAACTAGGTCAATGAGTAATTGTGTGTTAGGGTTAGAAAAAGTGGGCGGAGCCAATCCAGCCAAATACAAACTTGGGCAACGCCGGGCAATCATCTAGTGTTTAATATTATTTTAGGGAATGGTGAATACAGACAGACTGATGTCAGGAGGCGGGGCAATGACCACATGACTGTAAAGGGGAGAGGGTCCTGGACATAAGTGAAGGTGTACCCCTAACATAGTTAAATTTTACTGATGATAAAGATGTTATGACGTCTTAGGACCCCTTATAAGTTAATAGGCCCTGGGCAGCTGCCCAGTTTGCCCATGGATGGAAAGGCAATTATTATTCATTCGGTTCTGATAGCAGCATGTAGTTTTGAGCCAGAGATACCGGCAATCTTTCAGATTTGAGTCAATTTCAGATCACTTTATCGGCGACCCCAAACTGCTCGGCAGATTCCTCAGCCATCTGCGAAGAATAAGCGGTGATTTGGAGAACGTGAAGTCCCGCGCTGGCATCGATCTCGCCTCCTCCATCACTAGAGTTACAGACAGGAAAATATTTCCTAACGATGCTCCCGACCTCCTGATAATCGCCCGCAGGACGCACGCTCCGCTCTTCGGCCGCGGATAACAAATGGAGAGGCTGCGGAGAGGAGAAGGGCGAGGGATGAGCGATTCACTGCGGAGCGATATGTCAGCCAGTGAATCGCGGTTCACACGTCTCGCGTTACGTAGCCGCGGCGGCAGCGCTCGTCTGACCCCCAGTGTCTTTGATATAGAAGCCAGGAGGATCGCTATCAGCGGCCAGACTCCAGAAACGCCGCGGCCCGTCTCCTAACTGGAAGTGATGGGAGGGATGGCGGATTGGCTCCGCAGCGCGCAGATTACAAACACATGGCCGATCACAGGCCATTCATCTCCGCGGACGCTTCTCAAAGGGAACCGTGATGAATAATTCAGAGAGGGGTCATCATTAATTACAGAGCTGTGTAAGATGGAGAGGCCATGGAAAGCTAAAGGAGCACCCCGACTTCCTCCCAGCAGCCTCAGCACCGCTCACTGCAGCAGTCACATAGGCTTATGATATCCTGTACCTAAAGGGGCACCCCGCCCCCCTCCTGATCTCCCAGCAGCCTCAGCACTGCAGCAGCCACATAGGCTTATGATGTCCTGTACCTAAAGAGGCACCCCACCCACCTCCTGATCTCCCAGCAGCCTCAGCACTGCAGCAGCCACATAGGCTTATGATGTCCTGTACCTAAAGAGGCACCCCACCCACCTCCTGCTCTCCCAGCAGCCTCAGCACTGCAGCAGCCACATAGGCTTATGATGTCCTGTACCTAAAGGGGCACCCCACCCCCCTCCTGCTCTCCCAGCAGCCTCAGCACTGAAGCAGCCACATATTCTTATGATGTCCTGTACCTAAAGGGGCACCCCGCTCCCTCCTGCTCTCCCAGCAGCCTCAGCACTGCAGCAGCCACATAGGCTTATGATGTCCTGTACCTAAAGAGGCACCCCACCCACCTCCTGCTCTCCCAGCAGCCTCAGCACTGCAGCAGTCACATAGGCTTATGATATCCTGTACCTAAAGGGGCACCCCACCCACCTCCTGCTCTCCCAGCAGCCTCAGCACTGCAGCAGTCACATAGGCTTATGATGTCCTGTACCTAAAGGGGCACCCCGCCCCCCTCCTGCTCTCCCAGCAGCCTCAGCACTGCAGCAGCCACATAGGCTTATGATGTCCTGTACCTAAAGGGCACCCCGCCCCCCCTCCTCCTGCTCTCCCAGCAGCCTTAGCACTGCAGCAGTCACATAGGCTTATGATGTCCTGTACCTAAAGAGGCACCCCACCCACCTCCTGCTCTCCCAGCAGCCTCAGCACTGCAGCAGTCACATAGGCTTATGATGTCCTGTACCTAAAGAGGCACCTTACCCACCTCCTGCTCTCCCAGCAGCCTCAGCACTGCAGCAGTCACATAGGCTTATGATGTCCTGTACCTAAAGGGCACCCCGCCCCCCCTCCTGCTCTCCCAGCAGCCTCAGCACTGCAGCAGCCACATAGGCTTAGGATGTCCTGTACCTAAAGGGCACCCCGCCCCCCCTCCTGCTCTCCCAGCAGCCTCAGCACTGCAGCAGCCACATAGGCTTATGATGTCCTGTACCTAAAGGGGCACCCCACCCCCCTCCTGCTCTCCCAGCAGCCTCAGCACTGAAGCAGCCACATAGGCTTATGATGTCCTGTACCTAAAGGGGCACCCCCCCCCCCTCCTCCTGCTCTCCCAGCAGCCTCAGCACTGCAGCAGTCACATAGGCTTATGATGTCCTGTACCTAAAGGGGCACCCCGCCCCCCTCCTGCTCTCCCAGCAGCCTCAGCACTGCAGCAGTCACATAGGCTTATGATGTCCTGTACCTAAAGGGGCACCCCGCCCCCCTCCTGCTCTCCCAGCAGCCTCAGCACTGCAGCAGCCACATAGGCTTATGATGTCCTGTACCTAAAGAGGCACCCCACCCACCTCCTGCTCTCCCAGCAGCCTCAGCACTGCAGCAGCCACATAGGCTTATGATGTCCTGTACCTAAAGGGGCACCCCACCCCCCTCCTGATCTCCCAGCAGCCTCAGCACTGCAGCAGCCACATAGGCTTATGATGTCCTGTACCTAAAGGGGCACCCCGCCCCCCTCCTGCTCTCCCAGCAGCCTCAGCACTGCAGCAGCCACATAGGCTTATGATGTCCTGTACCTAAAGGGGCACCCAATCCCCCCTCCTGCTCTCCCAGCAGCCTCAGCACTGCAGCAGTCACATAGGCTTATGATGTCCTGTATCTAAAGGTAGCTGTACATCTAGCAAATGTATTTTATTTTTTGTCACAAGTTACCATCTTAAAATCTTCTATGAACTCACCATACTCCTCACGGAATACCTTGGGGGGTCTTCTTTCCAAAATGGGGTCACTTGTGGGGTTCCTATACTGCCCTGGCATTTTAGGGGCCCTAAACCGTGAGGAGTAGTCTGAAAACCAAATGCCTAAAAATGACCTGTGAAATCCTAAAAGTGGTCATTGGATGTTGGGCCCCTTAGCGCAGTTGGGGTGCAAAAAGTGCCACACATGTGGTATCGCCGTACTCAGGAGAAGTAGTATAATGTGTTTTGGACTGTAAACACACCCCACAAATGACCCCATTGTGGAAAGTAGACATTAGGTATTAACTGAGGGGCATGGTGAGTCCGTGGGAGAAATCTTTTTTTTTTTTCTCAACTTAGTAGAAATGGAAACTTTTTTCCCCTCTCATAAAGTGTCATTTTCCGCTAACTTGTGAAAAAATGAAATCTTACATGAACTCGCCATACCCCTCACGGAATACATTGGGGTGTCTTCTTTCCAAAATAAGGTCATTTGGGGGGTATGTATACTATCCTGGTTTTCTAGCACCTCAAAAAAAATGACAGGTGCTCAGAAAGTCAGAGCTGCTTCAAAACAGCGTAAATTCACTTATTTGTACCATAGTTTGTAAATGCTATAGCTTTTACCCAAACTCATAAATACACACTTAATGGATTTTTTTTTTTTATCGAAGACATGTAGCACAATAAATTTGGACAAAAACGTATATAGAAATTGAATTTTATTTGAAAGATTTTACCACAGAAAGTTAAAAAAATTTTTTTTTCAAAATTTCATTTTTTTAAATTAATTTAATAAAAAGTAAAAATTGCAGCAGCAATCAAATAGCACCAAAATAAAGCTCTATTTGTGAGAAGAAAAAGTGGTTAAATAAATTTGGGTGGTACGCTGTATGATGGAGCAATAATCCATTAAACATGTAAAGTGCTGAATTGAAAAAAATGGCCTGTTCACTAGGGGGGTATAAAGCTCTGGCGCTCAAGTGGTTAACCCAGGATTGCACTTCAGTATCCGATACCCCCTTTCCCAGGAGAAATCTTTACCTTCTCATCAGAGGGCGTCTGTATGGCTGATATTGTGGTGAAAACCCTCCCACAGTGTGATGTCGTGACCATGGTCCTGACAGTTTGCGGTCTGTGAACCTCATTGCATTGTGGGAGGTAAAGGAGGTTACCAAATCTGTGTGTGTGTATATATATATATACACTTTTTAGCCTATCATATTGTTTGTGGGTGAGCTTATAGATAAAAGTAGTTTGTGCTGTCCAGTCTTGTTCATGCCTAACAGCAGTGAAGATGCTGACTTGAAGGCAAACGGTGGATCAAACAACAATTACATGGTGATCAATAGAGATGTCCCGAACGGTTCGCCCGTTCCAGGCGAACTTTAGGTGGTTCGCGTTTGTCGGCGAAGGCGAACTTTTGCGGAAGTTCGATTCGCCCCATAATGCTCCATTGAGCAGAACTTTGACCCTCTACATCACAGTCAGCAGGCACATTGTCACCAATCAGACTGCACTCACTCTTGGAGCCCCCCCCCCCTCCTTATAAATGGCTAGGTTCTCCTGTTTTACTCACTCGTCTGCCTCCAGTAATTAGTTAAGGGACAGCTGCTGACAGACTCTGCTAGGGAGAGTTTAGTTAGCCTCTTATAGCCTTGTTCCTAGCTGATTGTTATTCCTTATATTACTCTCTCTCTCTCTCCTCCCGGACGGCGGAGGGTCTCATCTTCCAGGGAATTATAGTATTTCAAAAGCCAGCTTACATATCATGGCTGGGAATTGAACCCAGGTCTCAGTGTGTGGTAGGTAACTCACTTAACCACTATACCACCAACAACACTACATGCTGAAGCCAGCCTAGCATGTACCATTATGATCAATCCTAGAGAAAAATTAGCTTGCTTAACCTCCTTGGCGGTAACCCCGTGTGTGACACGGGGTAAGCCGCCGGAGGGTGCCGCTCAGGCCCTGCTGGGCCGATTTACATAATTTTTTTTTTGCTGGACGCAGCTAGCACTTTGCTAGCTGCGCCAGCACCCCGATCGCCGCCGCCGCGCGCCCGATCGCCGCTATCCGGTGCGGCGTGCGCCCCCCCCCCCCCAGACCCCGAGCGCTGCCTGGCCAATCAGTGCCAGGCAGCGCCGAGGGGTGGATCGGGTCTCCCAATGACGTCCCGACGACGTCATCCCGCCCCGTCGCCATGGCGACGGGGGAAGCCCTCCAGGAAATCCCGTTCTTTGAACGGGATTTCCTGATCGGTGATCGCCGAAGGCGATCGAAGCGGGTGGGGGTATGCCGCTGAGCAGCGGCTATCATGTAGCGAGCCCTCGGCTCGCTACATGATTAAAAAAATTTTTTTTAAAAAAAAACTGCTGCGCTTCCCCCTGGCGGTATTTTTCATACCGCCAAGGGGGTTAAGGATTTGTAGCATTTGAAAAACCAACTCACATTGGCTGGGAATTGAACCCAGGTCTCAGTGTGTGGTAGGTAACTCACTTAACCACTATACCACCACCACCACTACATGCTGAAGCCAGCCTAGCATGTACCATTATGATCAATCCAAGAGAAAAATTAGCTTGCTTAAGGATTTGTAGCATGTCAAAAGCCAACTCACATTGGCTGGGAATAGAACCCAGGCCTACCGCTCTGTAGGCTGCTATCCTAACCATTATACCACCAACACTACATGCTGAAACTTCTTGGAGCAGACTTACTTCCTCCCTCCCAAAGACACACATACATCCCCATAAAATCATTCAACAGCAACTGCGTGCATAGTCTTTGTGGTACACAGTCTGTGTGGCACAATTGGTTAGTGCGTTTGGCTGTTAACTGCAAGGTTGGTGGTTCAAGCCCACCCGGGGATGGCCTTGCCTTTTGTGTTCAACAGTTGTCCGAAGAGAACCCCAGATAGCCATGTAGATTCAATTCTCTCTCTCTCTCTCTCTCTCTCTAGTAGGGATGGTCACTTAACCAATTGCGGAATAGTATTTTCCGCAATTTTAGGTGGAGATTGGTCATTCCATTCCATTTGGTCGTAACGGAATTGCTTTTTCAATCTGGCGGAATTCCGAAATTGCCTGTGAAATTCTGCCGGTATCCGTTGATGGTTTTAAGCTGAAAATGGCATCAAGTCCTAGAGAGAGAGAGAGAGAGCTCATTTTTCTCTTGGGTATATCACAATGGTACATGCTAGGCTGGCTTCAGCATGTAGCATTGTAGTGTGTTGTGTTGGTGGTATAAAGGTTAGGATAGCAGCCTACAGAGTGGTAGGTCTGGGTTCGATTCCCAGCCAATGTGAGTTGGCTATTGACATGCTACAAATCCTTAAGCAAGCTCATTTTTCTATTGGATATATCATAATGGTACATGCTAGGCTGGCTTCAGCATGTAGTGTTGTTGGTGGTATAGTGGTTAAGTGAGTTACCTACCACACACTGAGACCTGGGTTCTATTCCCAGCCAATGTGAGTTGGCTTTTGACATGCTACAAATCCTTAAAGAGACTCCGTAACAAAAATTTCATCCGGTTTTCTTCCATCCTACAAGTTCCAAAATCTATTCTAATGTGCTCTAGCTTACTGCAGCACGTTCTACTATCACCATCTCTGTAATAAATCAACTTATCTCTCTCTTGTCAGACTTGTCAGCCAGTGTCTGGAAGGCTGCCAAGTTCTTCAGTGTTGTGGTTCTGTGATGCATCTCCCCCTCCAGGCCCCTCTCTGCACACTGCCTGTGTGTTATTTAGATTAGTGCAGCTTCTCTCTGCTCTATTATCTTTTACAAGCTGGATAAATCCTCCTCTGAGCTGGCTGGGCTTTCACATACTGAGGAATTACATACAGGCAGAGCTGTCTGCACTCTGCAGGAAGAAACAGCCTGACACTTCAGTGGAAGATAGCTGCAGGGGGAAAGAAACACACAAATGATCTCTTGAGATTAAAAAGGAAGGGTGTATACAGCCTGCTTGTGTATGGATGTATTTTCTATGTGTGGACATACTGTACATCAACCTACTTCCTGTTTTGGTGGCCATTTTGTTTGTTTATAAACAAACTTTTTAAAACTTTTTTTAACCACTTTTAATGCGGCGGGGAGCAGCGAAATTGTGACAGAGGGTAATAGGAGATGTCCCCTAACGCACTGGTATGTTTACTTTTGTGCGATTTTAACAATACAGATTCTCTTTAAGCAAGCTAATTTTTCTCTTAGATTGATCATAATGGTACATGCTAGGCTGGCTTCAGCATGTAGTGGTGGTGGTGGTATAGTGGTTAAGTGAGTTACCTACCACACACTGAGACCTGGGTTCAATTCCCAACCCAGCCTGGGTTCAATTCCCAGCCACGGTATGTAAGCTGGCTTTTGAAATACTACTATTCCCTGGAAGATGAGACCCTCCTCCCTCCGGAGGAGGGAAGAGGGAGATTCCTGATGTCATAAAGCAGTGTAGGCCTGCAATTGAACAGTAAATCACATTTCTGACCTTAAAACACTGCTTAGTATTAAATCCAGATTTTTTGCTGGGACTTTTGATGTGTATTTCACTCAACCATGTCTTCCTCCAGGTATTACACCCCTTGAAACATCTTTTCTATCATTTTTCCAGTCAGCAGAAATTTTTCAAAACTTCGTGAAAGTTCGTGAACGCTGTCTGAGGTTCGCGACATCTCTAGTGATCAACCATTTCTTGATCTATTTGCTATTTTTTAACTTCTCGCTTTTGTGACTTCCTCACAAGACTGCAATGTCTTGATTTCTTTTCCGTCCCCCTACTACTATCACTCGGTAATGCTCCTCTTTAAATCCCTCTCGATTTTTTTAGTGCAATCGGCTAATTGATGATGATTTTCCTCTCTGCTCTGATGATGGGATGAGTGGCAGACAAGTGATTGGAGGGGGGCCGCCCCGGATCAGCCTGTGTTTGTTGTTGAAATGATTATTCCTGAGCTCTGGGGTAATATCTGCGAGTGGCCACCTGTTGGGGTCAGAGGTGGGGTCGCAGGCCGTGGGGTAATCGCTCTGTTTAATTGTTTCGCCTCTTTCCAGGGTGTTTGGTTTTATGGAGCGGATCACCTGGGATCAGCTGGTAACCCAAATATCCGAGCTGTGATAGGAGATTACCCAGAAGCCTCTCTGGCAGCCAGAGCCATGCCTGACATCCTCTCCAGCTGTTTAATGAGAACCTGCTTCCCAAACTCTGTGTTTTCACAGCTCAGCCGCTTCCTCTGGCAGATGTTCCTCTCCATGAAGAGAAAAACAGAGATTACATCCAAGTTAACCTGCTCAGTGCCAGCTGCTGCGACACTTCCCCCTCCCACCATTGCCTGGCCACACCCCCTGTGATATGCGACACCTCATCCTCCCGCCATTGCCTGGCCACACCCCCTGCAACACCTCATCCTCCCGCCATTGCCTAGCCACACCCCCTGCAACACCTCATCCTCCCGACATTGCCTGGCCACACCCCCTGCGATATGGGACACCTCATCCTCCCGCCATCGCCTGGCCACAACCCCTGTGATGTGACACCTCATCCTCCAGCCATTGCCTGGCCACACCCCGTGGAATATGCGACACCTCATCCTCTCGTCATTGCCTGGCCACACCCCCTGCGATATGCGATACCTCATCCTCCCGCCATTGCCTAGCCACACCCCCTGCAACACCTCATCCTCCCGACATTGCCTGGCCACACCCCCTGCGATATGGGACACCTCATCCTTCCGCCACCTCCTGGCCACACCCCCTGCGATATGCGACACCTCATCCTCCCGCCATTGCCTGGCCACACCCCCTGCGATATGCGACACCTCATCCTTCCGCCACCTCCTGGCCACACCCCCTGCAATATGCGACACTTCATCCTCCCTTTTCCTGGCCACACCCCCTGCGATATGCTACACTTTATCCTCCCACCATTTCCTGGCCACACCCCTTGCGATATGTGACACCTCATCCTCCCGCCATCGCCTGGCCAACCCCCACAATATGCGACACCTCCCGTCATCGCCCGGCCACACTCCCTCCGCAATATGGAAAACCTCATCCTCCTCCCATCGCCTGGCCACACCCCGATGATATGCAACACCTCATCATTTCACAATCGCCTGACAACGCCACACGCAATATTGTAAGAACAAATTTATTTTATGATTATTTTATATTGAGCTGCTCAGCCTACAGAAAAGTCACTATGATTATTAATATTATACATACAGCACTGACATCTTCTGCAGCACTGTACAGAGTACATAGTCATGTCACTGACTGTCCTCAGAGGAGCTCACAATCTAATCCTACCATAGTCATAGCCTAATGTCCTACCATATTATTATTATGTATTTATATAGCACTGACATCTTCTGCAACACATTACAGAGTACATAGTCATGTCACTGACTGTCCTCAGAGGAGCTCACACTCTAATCCTACCATAGTCATAGTCTAATGTCCTACCATATTATTATTATGTATTTATATAGCACTGCCATCTTCTGCAGCACATTACAGAGTACATAGTCATGTCACTGACTGTCCTCAGAGGAGCTCACAATCTAATCCTACCATAGTCATAGCCTAATGTCCTACCATATTATTATTATGTATTTATATAGCACTGACATCTCCTGCAGCACATTACAGAGTACATAGTCATGTCACTGACTGTCCTCAGAGGAGCTCACACTCTAATCCTACCATAGTCTAATGTCCTACCATATTATTATTATGTATTTATATAGCACTGACATCTTCTGCAGCAGTGTACAGAGTACATAGTCATGTCACTGACTGTCCTCAGAGGAGCTCACAATCTAATCCTACCATAGTCCTAGTCTAATGTCCTACCATATTACTATTATGTATTTATATAGCACTGACATCTTCTGCAGCACATTACAGAGTACATAGTCATGTCACTGACTGTCCCCAGAGGAGCTCACACTCTAATCCTACCATAGTCATAGCCTAATGTCCTACCATATTATTATTATGCATTTATATAGCACTGACATGTTCTGCAGCACATTACAGAGTACATAGTCATGTCACTGACTGTCCCCAGAGGAGCTCACACTCTAATCCTACCATAGTCATAGTCTAATGTCCTACCATATTATTATTATGTATTTATATAGCACTGACATCTCCTGCAGCACTGTACAGAGTACATAGTCATGTCACTGACTGTCCTCAGAGGAGCTCACACTCTAATCCTACCATAGTCATAGTGTAATGTCCTACCATATTATTATTATGTATTTATATAGCACTGACATCTCCTGCAGCACTGTACAGAGTACATAGTCATGTCACTGACTGTCCTCAGAGGAGCTCACAATCTAATCCTACCATAGTCATAGTCTAATGTCCTACCATATTATTATTATGTATTTATATAGCACTGACATCTTCTGCAGCACTTTACAGAGTACATAGTCATGTCACTGACTGTCCTCAGAGGAGCTCACAATCTAATCCTACCATAGTCATAGTCTAATGTCCTACCATATTATTATTATGTATTTATATAGCACCGACATCTCCTGCAGCACTGTACAGAGTACATAGTCATGTCACTGACTGTCCTCAGAGGAGCTCACACTCTAATCCTACCATAGTCATAGTGTAATGTCCTACCATATTATTATTATGTATTTATATAGCACTGACATCTTCTGCAGCACTGTACAGAGTACATAGTGACGTCACTGACTGTCCTCAGAGGAGCTCACAATCTAATCCTACCATAGTCATAGTCTAATGTCCTACCATATTATTATTATGTATTTATATAGCACTGACATCTTCTGCAGCACATTACAGAGTACATAGTCATGTCACTGACTGTCCTCAGAGGGGCTCACACTCTAAGCCTACCATAGTCCTAGTGTAATGTCCTACCATATTATAATTATGTATTTATATAGCACTGACATCTTCTGCAGCACTGTACAGAGTACATAGTCACTTCCTGCTTGGCTGGTGGACAGACAGGAAGCACTGTGTACTAGCGCGGTGTTCCGAGAAGGCCTGTTTCTGGCGGTGCGGCAGAAGTGACACACCGCATCACTAACGCTGGTTTACAGTGTGAAACCAGCCTCGGAGTCCATCCGGTCCCCTCCTTTCTGCTGCCAGCCCCAGGACAACACCCCGGCAATCGGCGCCCTGTTGAGGCTCATTCGGATCTCACGGAAATCCGATTTACCACAACTCTGCAATCTTACACCAATCACAGAGCCCGGGAGCATTGGACCAATCAGAGGATGCAGAATTTTAATACAAAAATTTGGATCACCACGGTAACTATAGACCAATCCCAAGACTGCTTTTCCGTTTTTCTGATTTTTTTCTCTCACTTTTTGCATTCTTTGATGCAAAAAATTACAAGTAAAATACTCCTTAAAAATCAGTAAAACGGAAATTGGCAGAAATCGGACTGCAGAATGGGAAATGGATGGACATTTCCGAGCATGCTGGGATCGGTCTATGTCTGCGCAGTAACCGCCATCGAGGAGGTGTGCTGCTAGGGACTGATCGCTAATAAGTACAGATCGTTAAATAATTCTGGCTTGCATGCAAATTGTATGCGTCTTTGAATAGGCTAATCAGAATTGTCGGGGTGCGTCTGATTGATCCGATACGAGTCTCATGCAGGTTCTGGTGATGATTGTCGGTGTAGGGCAGCCGTGGAAGGGAGACAGGCAGCATGTGTGATGTGTGGCTGTGTGTAAGGGGGGTAACCGCACAGCTTGCACTCCGTTCCCCCTCCGCACTGACTCTGTATGGACACATTGTTGTATCTCTGCAGGACACATGCCGGATTCCAGGCTTGTCTCGTCTGGGGGGCTCACCTGTCAATCACTTGTCACTCTGACTGGCAGCTCCTGGCAGCCCACCCAGATGTGCAGGCGGGTCGCTGAGTGACGCGGCCGTCGCTGGATGTTTGTGCACCGCGCGATACACGAGGAGAACGCTCCACCAGGTGCGACTTCTGACAGCCAGATGAGCCCATTACACAGGACAGTGCGAGAAAAATAAGCAGACCTGATGTTCCTTTACTCTGTTTCCACATATTTACACAAGACATATCTTCCTAATAACATATACAGAGTTCAGTTTACCTGGCCTGTTATCCTGCTGCTGTCTCCATATAACCTCCTCATCTTCACAGCTCCAAGACTTCTCTACAGATGCTGCCAGCAAGGCTAGATTCATACTCCTACCTCCTCCTCTTCACAGCTCCAAGACTTCTCTACAGATGCTGCCAGCAAGGCTAGATTCATACTCCTACCTCCTCCTCTTCACAGTTCCAAGACTTCTCTACAGATGCTGCCAGCAAGGCTAGATTCATACTCCTACCTCCTCCTCTTCACAGTTCCAAGACTTCTCTACAGATGCTGCCAGCAAGGCTAGATTCATACTCCTACCTCCTCCTCTTCACATCTCCAAGACTTCTCTACAGATGCTGCCAGCAAGGCTAGATTCATACTCCTACCTCCTCCTCTTCACAGCTCCAAGACTTCTCTACAGATGCTGCCAGCAAGGCTAGATTCACACTCCTACCTCCTCCTCTTCACATCTCCAAGACTTCTCTACAGATGCTGCCAGCAAGGCTAGATTCACACTCATACCTCCTCCTCTTCACAGCTCCAAGACTTCTCTACAGATGCTGCCAGCAAGGCTAGATTCATACTCCTACCTCCTCCTCTTCACAGCTCCAAGACTTCTCTACAGATGTTGCCAGCAAGGCTAGATTCATACTCCTACCCCCTCCTCTTCACAGCTCCAAGACTTCTCTACAGATGCTGCCAGCAAGGCTAGATTCATACTCCTACCTCCTCCTCTTCACAGTTCCAAGACTTCTCTACAGATGCTGCCAGCAAGGCTAGATTCACACTCCTACCTCCTCCTCTTCACAGCTCCAAGACTTCTCTACAGATGCTGCCAGCAAGGCTAGATTCACACTCATACCTCCTCCTCTTCACAGCTCCAAGACTTCTCTACAGATGCTGCCAGCAAGGCTAGATTCATACTCCTACCTCCTCCTCTTCACAGCTCCAAGACTTCTCTACAGATGTTGCCAGCAAGGCTAGATTCATACTCCTACCTCCTCCTCTTCACAGCTCCAAGACTTCTCTACAGATGCTGCCAGCAAGGCTAGATTCATACTCCTACCTTCTCCTCTTCACAGTTCCAAGACTTCTCTACAGATGCTGCCAGCAAGGCTAGATTCATACTCCTACCTTCTCCTCTTCACAGTTCCAAGACTTCTCTACAGATGCTGCCAGCAAGGCTAGATTCACACTCCTACCTTCTCCTCTTCACAGCTCCAAGACTTCTCTACAGATGCTGCCAGCAAGGCTAGATTCACAATCCTACCTTCTCCTCTTCACAGCTCCAAGACTTCTCTACAGATGCTGCCAGCAAGGCTAGATTCATACTCATACCTCCTCCTCTTCACAGCTCCAAGACTTCTCTACAGATGCTGCCAGCAAGGCTAGATTCATACTCCTACCTTCTCCTCTTCACAGTTCCAAGACTTCTCTACAGATGCTACCAGCAAGGCTGGATTCATACTCCTACCTCCTCCTCTTCACAGCTCCAAGACTTCTCTACAGATGCTTCCAGCAAGGTTAGATTCCTACACCTACCTCCTCCTCTTCACAGCTCCAAGACTTCTCTACAGATGCTGCCAGCAAGGCTAGATTCATACTCATACCTTCTCCTCTTCACACCTCCAAGACTTCTCTACAGATGCTGCCAGCAAGGCTAGATTCATACTCCTACCTCCTCCTCTTCACAGCTCCAAGACTTCTCTACAGATGCTGCCAGCAAGGCTAGATTCATACTCCTACCTCCTCCTCTTCACAGCTCCAAGACTTCTCTACAGATGCTGCCAGCAAGGCTAAATTCATACTCCTACCTCCTCCCCTTCACAGCTCCAAAACTTCTCTACAGATGCTGCCAGCAAGGCTAGATTCACTCTCCTACCTCCTCCTCTTCACAGCTCCAAGACTTCTCTACAGATGCTGCCAGCAAGGCTGGATTCACACTCATACCTCCTCCTCTTCACAGCTCCAGGACTTCTCTACAGATGCTGCCAGCAAGGCTGGATTCATACTCCTACCTCCTCCTCTTCACGGCTCCAATACTTCTCTACAGATGCTGTCAGCAAGGCTAGATTCATACTCCTACCTTCTCCTCTTCACAGCTCCAAGACTTCTCTACAGATGCTGCCAGCAAGGCTAGATTCATACTCCTACCTCCTCCTCTTCACAGTTCCAAGACTTCTCTACAGATGCTGCCAGCAAGGCTAGATTCACACTCCTACCTCCTCCTCTTCACAGCTCCAAGACTTCTCTACAGATGCTGCCAGCAAGGCTAGATTCACACTCATACCTCCTCCTCTTCACAGCTCCAAGACTTCTCTACAGATGCTGCCAGCAAGGCTAGATTCATACTCCTACCTCCTCCTCTTCACAGCTCCAAGACTTCTCTACAGATGTTGCCAGCAAGGCTAGATTCATACTCCTACCTCCTCCTCTTCACAGCTCCAAGACTTCTCTACAGATGCTGCCAGCAAGGCTAGATTCATACTCCTACCTTCTCCTCTTCACAGTTCCAAGACTTCTCTACAGATGCTGCCAGCAAGGCTAGATTCATACTCCTACCTTCTCCTCTTCACAGTTCCAAGACTTCTCTACAGATGCTGCCAGCAAGGCTAGATTCACACTCCTACCTTCTCCTCTTCACAGCTCCAAGACTTCTCTACAGATGCTGCCAGCAAGGCTAGATTCATACTCCTACCTCCTCCTCTTCACAGCTCCAAGACTTCTCTACAGATGTTGCCAGCAAGGCTAGATTCATACTCCTACCTCCTCCTCTTCACAGCTCCAAGACTTCTCTACAGATGCTGCCAGCAAGGCTAGATTCATACTCCTACCTTCTCCTCTTCACAGTTCCAAGACTTCTCTACAGATGCTGCCAGCAAGGCTAGATTCATACTCCTACCTTCTCCTCTTCACAGTTCCAAGACTTCTCTACAGATGCTGCCAGCAAGGCTAGATTCACACTCCTACCTTCTCCTCTTCACAGCTCCAAGACTTCTCTACAGATGCTGCCAGCAAGGCTAGATTCACAATCCTACCTTCTCCTCTTCACAGCTCCAAGACTTCTCTACAGATGCTGCCAGCAAGGCTAGATTCATACTCATACCTCCTCCTCTTCACAGCTCCAAGACTTCTCTACAGATGCTGCCAGCAAGGCTAGATTCATACTCCTACCTTCTCCTCTTCACAGTTCCAAGACTTCTCTACAGATGCTACCAGCAAGGCTGGATTCATACTCCTACCTCCTCCTCTTCACAGCTCCAAGACTTCTCTACAGATGCTTCCAGCAAGGTTAGATTCCTACACCTACCTCCTCCTCTTCACAGCTCCAAGACTTCTCTACAGATGCTGCCAGCAAGGCTAGATTCATACTCATACCTTCTCCTCTTCACACCTCCAAGACTTCTCTACAGATGCTGCCAGCAAGGCTAGATTCATACTCCTACCTCCTCCTCTGCACAGCTCCAAGACTTCTCTACAGATGCTGCCAGCAAGGCTAGATTCATACTCCTACCTCCTCCTCTTCACAGCTCCAAGACTTCTCTACAGATGCTGCCAGCAAGGCTAAATTCATACTCCTACCTCCTCCCCTTCACAGCTCCAAAACTTCTCTACAGATGCTGCCAGCAAGGCTAGATTCACTCTCCTACCTCCTCCTCTTCACAGCTCCAAGACTTCTCTACAGATGCTGCCAGCAAGGCTGGATTCACACTCATACCTCCTCCTCTTCACAGCTCCAGGACTTCTCTACAGATGCTGCCAGCAAGGCTGGATTCATACTCCTACCTCCTCCTCTTCACGGCTCCAATACTTCTCTACAGATGCTGCCAGCAAGGCTAGATTCATACTCCTACCTTCTCCTCTTCACAGCTCCAAGACTTCTCTACAGATGCTGCCAGCAAGGCTAGATTCATACTCCTACCTCCTCCTCTTCACAGTTCCAAGACTTCTCTACAGATGCTGCCAGCAAGGCTAGATTCACACTCCTACCTCCTCCTCTTCACAGCTCCAAGACTTCTCTACAGATGCTGCCAGCAAGGCTAGATTCACACTCATACCTCCTCCTCTTCACAGCTCCAAGACTTCTCTACAGATGCTGCCAGCAAGGCTAGATTCATACTCCTACCTCCTCCTCTTCACAGCTCCAAGACTTCTCTACAGATGTTGCCAGCAAGGCTAGATTCATACTCCTACCTCCTCCTCTTCACAGCTCCAAGACTTCTCTACAGATGCTGCCAGCAAGGCTAGATTCATACTCCTACCTTCTCCTCTTCACAGTTCCAAGACTTCTCTACAGATGCTGCCAGCAAGGCTAGATTCATACTCCTACCTTCTCCTCTTCACAGTTCCAAGACTTCTCTACAGATGCTGCCAGCAAGGCTAGATTCACACTCCTACCTTCTCCTCTTCACAGCTCCAAGACTTCTCTACAGATGCTGCCAGCAAGGCTAGATTCACAATCCTACCTTCTCCTCTTCACAGCTCCAATACTTCTCTACAGATGCTGCCAGCAAGGCTAGATTCATACTCATACCTCCTCCTCTTCACAGCTCCAAGACTTCTCTACAGATGCTGCCAGCAAGGCTAGATTCATACTCCTACCTTCTCCTCTTCACAGTTCCAAGACTTCTCTACAGATGCTACCAGCAAGGCTGGATTCATACTCCTACCTCCTCCTCTTCACAGCTCCAAGACTTCTCTACAGATGCTTCCAGCAAGGTTAGATTCCTACACCTACCTCCTCCTCTTCACAGCTCCAAGACTTCTCTACAGATGCTGCCAGCAAGGCTAGATTCATACTCATACCTTCTCCTCTTCACACCTCCAAGACTTCTCTACAGATGCTGCCAGCAAGGCTAGATTCATACTCCTACCTCCTCCTCTTCACAGCTCCAAGACTTCTCTACAGATGCTGCCAGCAAGGCTAGATTCATACTCCTACCTCCTCCTCTTCACAGCTCCAAGACTTCTCTACAGATGCTGCCAGCAAGGCTAGATTCATACTCCTACCTCCTCCTCTTCACAGCTCCAAGACTTCTCTACAGATGCTGCCAGCAAGGCTAGATTCATACTCCTACCTCCTCCCCTTCACAGCTCCAAAACTTCTCTACAGATGCTGCCAGCAAGGCTAGATTCACTCTCCTACCTCCTCCTCTTCACAGCTCCAAGACTTCTCTACAGATGCTGCCAGCAAGGCTGGATTCACACTCATACCTCCTCCTCTTCACAGCTCCAGGACTTCTCTACAGATGCTGCCAGCAAGGCTGGATTCATACTCATACCTCCTCCTCTTCACGGCTCCAAGACTTCTCTACAGATGCTGCCAGCAAGGCTAGATTCATACTCATACCTTCTCCTCTTCACAGCTCCAAGACTTCTCTACTGATGCTGCCAGCAAGGCTAGATTCACACTCCTACTTTCTCCTCTTCACAGCTCCAAGACTTCTCTACAGATGCTGCCAGCAAGGCTAGATTCACACTCCTACCTCCTCCTCTTCACAGCTCCAAGACTTCTCTACAGATGCTGCCAGAAAGGCTAGATTCATACTCCTACCTCCTCCTCTTCACAACTCCAAGACTTCTCTACAGATGCTGCCAGAAAGGCTAGATTCATACTCCTACCTCCTCCTCTTCACAACTCCAAGACTTCTCTACAGATGCTGCCAGCAAGGCTAGATTCATACTCATACCTCCTCCCCTTCACAGCTCCAAGACTTCTCTACAGATGCTGCCAGCAAGGCTAGATTCATACTCCTACCTTCTCCTCTTCACAGCTCCAAGACTTCTCTACAGATGCTGCCAGCAAGGCTAGATTCATACTCATACCTCCTCCTCTTCACAGCTCCAAGACTTCTCTACAGATGCTGCCAGCAAGGCTAGATTCATACTCCTACCTCCTCCTCTTCACGGCTCCAAGACTTCTCTACAGATGCTGCCAGCAAGGCTGGATTCATACTCATACCTCCTCCTCTTCACGGCTCCAAGACTTCTCTACAGATGCTGCCAGCAAGGCTAGATTCATACTCCTACCTTCTCCTCTTCACAGCTCCAAGACTTCTCTACAGATGCTGCCAGCAAGGCTAGATTCATACTCCTACCTCCTCCTCTTCACAGTTCCAAGACTTCTCTACAGATGCTGCCAGCAAGGCTAGATTCATACTCCTACCTTCTCCTCTTCACAGCTCCAAGACTTCTCTACAGATGCTGCCAGCAAGGCTAGATTCATACTCCTACCTCCTCCTCTTCACAGCTCCAAGACTTCTCTACAGATGCTGCCAGCAAGGCTAGATTCATACTCCTACCTCCTCCTCTTCACAGCTCCAAGACTTCTCTACAGATGCTGCCAGCAAGGCTAGATTCATACTCCTACCTTCTCCTCTTCACAGCTCCAAGACTTCTCTACAGATGCTGCCAGCAAGGCTAGATTCATACTCCTACCTCCTCCTCTTCACAGTTCCAAGACTTCTCTACAGATGCTGCCAGCAAGGCTAGATTCATACTCCTACCTTCTCCTCTTCACAGCTCCAAGACTTCTCTACAGATGCTGCCAGCAAGGCTAGATTCATACTCCTACCTCCTCCTCTTCACAGCTCCAAGACTTCTCTACAGATGCTGCCAGCAAGGCTAGATTCATACTCCTACCTCCTCCTCTTCACAGCTCCAAGACTTCTCTACAGATGCTGCCAGCAAGGCTAGATTCATACTCATACCTCCTCCTCTTCACAGCTCCAAGACTTCTCTACAGATGCTGCCAGCAAGGCTAGATTCATACTCCTACCTCCTCCTCTTCACAGTTCCAAGACTTCTCTACAGATGCTGCCAGCAAGGCTAGATTCATACTCCTACCTTCTCCTCTTCACAGCTCCAAGACTTCTCTACAGATGCTGCCAGCAAGGCTGGATTCATACTCATACCTCCTCCTCTTCACAGCTCCAAGACTTCTCTACAGATGCTGCCAGCAAGGCTAGATTCACACTCATACCTCCTCCTCTTCACAGTTCCAAGACTTCTCTACAGATGCTGCCAGCAAGGCTAGATTCATACTCATACCTCCTCCTCTTCACAGCTCCAAGACTTCTCTACAGATGCTGCCAGCAAGGCTAGATTCCTACACCTACCTCCTCCTCTTCACAGCTCCAAGACTTCTCTACAGATGCTGCCAGCAAGGCTAGATTCACACTCCTACCTCCTCCTCTTCACAGCTCCAAGACTTCTCTACAGATGCTGCCAGCAAGGCTAGATTCACACTCCTACCTCCTCCTCTTCACAGCTCCAAGACTTCTCTACAGATGCTGCTAGCAAGGCTAGATTCACACTCATACCTCCTCCTCTTCACAGCTCCAAGACTTCTCTACAGATGCTGCCAGCAAGGCTAGATTCATACTCCTACTTCCTCCTCTTCACAGCTCCAAGACTTCTCTACAGATGTTGCCAGCAAGGCTAGATTCATACTCCTACCTCCTCCTCTTCACAGCTCCAAGACTTCTCTACAGATGCTGCCAGCAAGGCTAGATTCATACTCCTACCTTCTCCTCTTCACAGCTCCAAGACTTCTCTACAGATGCTGCCAGCAAGGCTAGATTCATACTCCTACCTCCTCCTCTTCACAGCTCCAAGACTTCTCTACAGATGCTGCCAGCAAGGCTAGATTCATACTCCTACCTTCTCCTCTTCACAGTTCCAAGACTTCTCTACAGATGCTGCCAGCAAGGCTAGATTCATACTCCTACCTTCTCCTCTTCACAGTTCCAAGACTTCTCTACAGATGCTGCCAGCAAGGCTAGATTCACTCTCCTACCTCCTCCTCTTCACAGCTCCAAGACTTCTCTACAGATGCTGCCAGCAAGGCTAGATTCATACTCCTACCTTCTCCTCTTCACAGTTCCAAGACTTCTCTACAGATGCTGCCAGCAAGGCTAGATTCACTCTCCTACCTTCTCCTCTTCACAGTTCCAAGACTTCTCTACAGATGCTGCCAGCAAGGCTAGATTCATACTCCTACCTCCTCCTCTTCACAGCTCCAAGACTTCTCTACAGATGCTGCCAGCAAGGCTAGATTCATACTCCTACCTTCTCCTCTTCACAGTTCCAAGACTTCTCTACAGATGCTGCCAGCAAGGCTAGATTCACTCTCCTACCTTCTCCTCTTCACAGTTCCAAGACTTCTCTACAGATGCTGCCAGCAAGGCTAGATTCTTACTCCTACCTTCTCCTCTTCACAGCTCCAAGACTTCAATACAGATGCTGCCAGCAAGGCTAGATTCACAATCCTACCTTCTCCTCTTCACAGCTCCAAGACTTCTCTACAGATGCTGCCAGCAAGGCTAGATTCATACTCCTACCTTCTCCTCTTCACAGCTCCAAGACTTCTCTACAGATGCTACCAGCAAGGCTGGATTCATACTCCTACCTCCTCCTCTTCACAGCTCCAAGACTTCTCTACAGATGCTGCCAGCAAGGCTGGATTCATACTCATACCTCCTCCTCTTCACAGCTCCAAGACTTCTCTACAGATGCTTCCAGCAAGGCTAGATTCATACTCCTACCTTTTCCTCTTCACAGTTCCAAGACTTCTCTACAGATGCTACCAGCAAGGCTGGATTCATACTCATACCTCCTCCTCTTCACAGCTCCAAGACTTCTCTACAGATGCTGCCAGCAAGGCTAGATTCATACTCATACCTCCTCCTCTTCACAGCTCCAAGACTTCTCTACAGATGCTGCCAGCAAGGCTAGATTCATACTCCTACCTTCTCCTCTTCACAGCTCCAAGACTTCTCTACAGATGCTGCCAGCAAGGCTAGATTCATACTCCTACCTCCTCCTCTTCACAGTTCCAAGACTTCTCTACAGATGCTGCCAGCAAGGCTAGATTCCTACACCTACCTCCTCCTCTTCACAGCTCCAAGACTTCTCTACAGATGCTGCCAGCAAGGCTAGATTCATACTCCTACCTTCTCCTCTTCACAGCTCCAAGACTTCTCTACAGATGCTGCCAGCAAGGCTAGATTCATACTCCTACCTCCTCCTCTTCACAGTTCCAAGACTTCTCTACAGATGCTGCCAGCAAGGCTAGATTCCTACACCTACCTCCTCCTCTTCACAGCTCCAAGACTTCTCTACAGATGCTGCCAGCAAGGCTAGATTCATACTCCTACCTCCTCCTCTTCACAGTTCCAAGACTTCTCTACAGATGCTGCCAGCAAGGCTAGATTCACACTCCTACCTCCTCCTCTTCACAGCTCCAAGACTTCTCTACAGATGCTGCCAGCAAGGCTAGATTCACACTCATACCTCCTCCTCTTCACAGCTCCAAGACTTCTCTACAGATGCTGCCAGCAAGGCTAGATTCATACTCCTACCTCCCCCTCTTCACAGCTCCAAGACTTCTCTACAGATGTTGCCAGCAAGGCTAGATTCATACTCCTACCTCCTCCTCTTCACAGCTCCAAGACTTCTCTACAGATGCTGCCAGCAAGGCTAGATTCATACTCCTACCTTCTCCTCTTCACAGCTCCAAGACTTCTCTACAGATGCTGCCAGCAAGGCTAGATTCATACTCCTACCTCCTCCTCTTCACAGCTCCAAGACTTCTCTACAGATGCTGCCAGCAAGGCTAGATTCATACTCCTACCTTCTCCTCTTCACAGTTCCAAGACTTCTCTACAGATGCTGCCAGCAAGGCTAGATTCATACTCCTACCTTCTCCTCTTCACAGTTCCAAGACTTCTCTACAGATGCTGCCAGCAAGGCTAGATTCACACTCCTACCTTCTCCTCTTCACAGCTCCAAGACTTCTCTACAGATGCTGCCAGCAAGGCTAGATTCACAATCCTACCTTCTCCTCTTCACAGCTCCAAGACTTCTCTACAGATGCTGCCAGCAAGGCTAGATTCATACTCATACCTCCTCCTCTCCACAGCTCCAAGACTTCTCTACAGATGCTGCCAGCAAGGCTAGATTCATACTCCTACCTTCTCCTCTTCACAGTTCCAAGACTTCTCTACAGATGCTACCAGCAAGGCTGGATTCATACTCCTACCTCCTCCTCTTCACAGCTCCAAGACTTCTCTACAGATGCTGCCAGCAAGGCTGGATTCATACTCATACCTCCTCCTCTTCACAGCTCCAAGACTTCTCTACAGATGCTTCCAGCAAGGCTAGATTCATACTCCTACCTTCTCCTCTTCACAGTTCCAAGACTTCTCTACAGATGCTACCAGCAAGGCTGGATTCATACTCATACCTCCTCCTCTTCACAGCTCCAAGACTTCTCTACAGATGCTGCCAGCAAGGCTGGATTCATACTCCTACCTTCTCCTCTTCACAGCTCCAAGACTTCTCTACAGATGCTTCCAGCAAGGCTAGATTCATACTCCTACCTTCTCCTCTTCACAGCTCCAAGACTTCTCTACAGATGCTGCCAGCAAGGCTAGATTCATACTCCTACCTCCTCCTCTTCACAGCTCCAAGACTCTCTACAGAGGCTGCCAGCAAGGCTAGATTCCTACTCCTACCTCCTCCTCTTCACAGCTCCAAGACTTCTCTACAGATGCTGCCAGCAAGGCTGGATTCATACTCATACCTCCTCCTCTTCACAGCTCCAAGACTTCTCTACAGATGCTGCCAGCAAGGCTGGATTCATACTCATACCTCCTCCTCTTCACAGCTCCAAGACTTCTCTACAGATGCTGCCAGCAAGGCTGGATTCATACTCATACCTCCTCCTCTTCACAGCTCCAAGACTTCTCTACAGATGCTGCCAGCAAGGCTAGATTCATACTCCTACCTCCTCCTCTTCACAGCTCCAAGACTTCTCTACAGATGCTGCCAGCAAGGCTAGATTCATACTCCTACCTCCTCCTCTTCACAGCTCCAAGACTTCTCTACAGATGCTGCCAGCACGGCTAGATTCATACTCATACCTCCTCCTCTTCACAGCTCCAAGACTTCTCTACAGATGCTGCCAGCAAGGCTAGATTCACACTCCTACCTCCTCCTCTTCACAGCTCCAAGACTTCTCTACAGATGCTGCTAGCAAGGCTAGATTCACACTCATACCTCCTCCTCTTCACAGCTCCAAGACTTCTCTACAGATGCTGCCAGCAAGGCTAGATTCATACTCCTACTTCCTCCTCTTCACAGCTCCAAGACTTCTCTACAGATGTTGCCAGCAAGGCTAGATTCATACTCCTACCTCCTCCTCTTCACAGCTCCAAGACTTCTCTACAGATGCTGCCAGCAAGGCTAGATTCATACTCCTACCTTCTCCTCTTCACAGCTCCAAGACTTCTCTACAGATGCTGCCAGCAAGGCTAGATTCATACTCCTACCTCCTCCTCTTCACAGCTCCAAGACTTCTCTACAGATGCTGCCAGCAAGGCTAGATTCATACTCCTACCTTCTCCTCTTCACAGTTCCAAGACTTCTCTACAGATGCTGCCAGCAAGGCTAGATTCATACTCCTACCTTCTCCTCTTCACAGTTCCAAGACTTCTCTACAGATGCTGCCAGCAAGGCTAGATTCACTCTCCTACCTCCTCCTCTTCACAGCTCCAAGACTTCTCTACAGATGCTGCCAGCAAGGCTAGATTCATACTCCTACCTTCTCCTCTTCACAGTTCCAAGACTTCTCTACAGATGCTGCCAGCAAGGCTAGATTCACTCTCCTACCTTCTCCTCTTCACAGTTCCAAGACTTCTCTACAGATGCTGCCAGCAAGGCTAGATTCATACTCCTACCTCCTCCTCTTCACAGCTCCAAGACTTCTCTACAGATGCTGCCAGCAAGGCTAGATTCATACTCCTACCTTCTCCTCTTCACAGTTCCAAGACTTCTCTACAGATGCTGCCAGCAAGGCTAGATTCACTCTCCTACCTTCTCCTCTTCACAGTTCCAAGACTTCTCTACAGATGCAGCCAGCAAGGCTAGATTCTTACTCCTACCTTCTCCTCTTCACAGCTCCAAGACTTCAATACAGATGCTGCCAGCAAGGCTAGATTCACAATCCTACCTTCTCCTCTTCACAGCTCCAAGACTTCTCTACAGATGCTGCCAGCAAGGCTAGATTCATACTCCTACCTTCTCCTCTTCACAGCTCCAAGACTTCTCTACAGATGCTACCAGCAAGGCTGGATTCATACTCCTACCTCCTCCTCTTCACAGCTCCAAGACTTCTCTACAGATGCTGCCAGCAAGGCTGGATTCATACTCATACCTCCTCCTCTTCACAGCTCCAAGACTTCTCTACAGATGCTTCCAGCAAGGCTAGATTCATACTCCTACCTTTTCCTCTTCACAGTTCCAAGACTTCTCTACAGATGCTACCAGCAAGGCTGGATTCATACTCATACCTCCTCCTCTTCACAGCTCCAAGACTTCTCTACAGATGCTGCCAGCAAGGCTGGATTCATACTCCTACCTTCTCCTCTTCACAGCTCCAAGACTTCTCTACAGATGCTTCCAGCAAGGCTAGATTCATACTCCTACCTTCTCCTCTTCACAGCTCCAAGACTCTCTACAGATGCTGCCAGCAAGGCTAGATTCCTACTCCTACCTCCTCCTCTTCATAGCTCCAAGACTTCTCTACAGATGCTGCCAGCAAGGCTGGATTCATACTCATACCTCCTCCTCTTCACAGCTCCAAGACTTCTCTACAGATGCTGCCAGCAAGGCTAGATTCATACTCATACCTCCTCCTCTTCACAGCTCCAAGACTTCTCTACAGATGCTGCCAGCAAGGCTAGATTCATACTCCTACCTTCTCCTCTTCACAGCTCCAAGACTTCTCTACAGATGCTGCCAGCAAGGCTAGATTCATACTCCTACCTCCTCCTCTTCACAGTTCCAAGACTTCTCTACAGATGCTGCCAGCAAGGCTAGATTCCTACACCTACCTCCTCCTCTTCACAGCTCCAAGACTTCTCTACAGATGCTGCCAGCAAGGCTAGATTCATACTCCTACCTTCTCCTCTTCACAGCTCCAAGACTTCTCTACAGATGCTGCCAGCAAGGCTAGATTCATACTCCTACCTCCTCCTCTTCACAGTTCCAAGACTTCTCTACAGATGCTGCCAGCAAGGCTAGATTCCTACACCTACCTCCTCCTCTTCACAGCTCCAAGACTTCTCTACAGATGCTGCCAGCAAGGCTAGATTCATACTCCTACCTCCTCCTCTTCACAGTTCCAAGACTTCTCTACAGATGCTGCCAGCAAGGCTAGATTCACACTCCTACCTCCTCCTCTTCACAGCTCCAAGACTTCTCTACAGATGCTGCCAGCAAGGCTAGATTCACACTCATACCTCCTCCTCTTCACAGCTCCAAGACTTCTCTACAGATGCTGCCAGCAAGGCTAGATTCATACTCCTACCTCCCCCTCTTCACAGCTCCAAGACTTCTCTACAGATGTTGCCAGCAAGGCTAGATTCATACTCCTACCTCCTCCTCTTCACAGCTCCAAGACTTCTCTACAGATGCTGCCAGCAAGGCTAGATTCATACTCCTACCTTCTCCTCTTCACAGCTCCAAGACTTCTCTACAGATGCTGCCAGCAAGGCTAGATTCATACTCCTACCTCCTCCTCTTCACAGCTCCAAGACTTCTCTACAGATGCTGCCAGCAAGGCTAGATTCATACTCCTACCTTCTCCTCTTCACAGTTCCAAGACTTCTCTACAGATGCTGCCAGCAAGGCTAGATTCATACTCCTACCTTCTCCTCTTCACAGTTCCAAGACTTCTCTACAGATGCTGCCAGCAAGGCTAGATTCACACTCCTACCTTCTCCTCTTCACAGCTCCAAGACTTCTCTACAGATGCTGCCAGCAAGGCTAGATTCACAATCCTACCTTCTCCTCTTCACAGCTCCAAGACTTCTCTACAGATGCTGCCAGCAAGGCTAGATTCATACTCATACCTCCTCCTCTCCACAGCTCCAAGACTTCTCTACAGATGCTGCCAGCAAGGCTAGATTCATACTCCTACCTTCTCCTCTTCACAGTTCCAAGACTTCTCTACAGATGCTACCAGCAAGGCTGGATTCATACTCCTACCTCCTCCTCTTCACAGCTCCAAGACTTCTCTACAGATGCTGCCAGCAAGGCTGGATTCATACTCATACCTCCTCCTCTTCACAGCTCCAAGACTTCTCTACAGATGCTTCCAGCAAGGCTAGATTCATACTCCTACCTTCTCCTCTTCACAGTTCCAAGACTTCTCTACAGATGCTACCAGCAAGGCTGGATTCATACTCATACCTCCTCCTCTTCACAGCTCCAAGACTTCTCTACAGATGCTGCCAGCAAGGCTGGATTCATACTCCTACCTTCTCCTCTTCACAGCTCCAAGACTTCTCTACAGATGCTTCCAGCAAGGCTAGATTCATACTCCTACCTTCTCCTCTTCACAGCTCCAAGACTTCTCTACAGATGCTGCCAGCAAGGCTAGATTCATACTCCTACCTCCTCCTCTTCACAGCTCCAAGACTCTCTACAGAGGCTGCCAGCAAGGCTAGATTCCTACTCCTACCTCCTCCTCTTCACAGCTCCAAGACTTCTCTACAGATGCTGCCAGCAAGGCTGGATTCATACTCATACCTCCTCCTCTTCACAGCTCCAAGACTTCTCTACAGATGCTGCCAGCAAGGCTGGATTCATACTCATACCTCCTCCTCTTCACAGCTCCAAGACTTCTCTACAGATGCTGCCAGCAAGGCTGGATTCATACTCATACCTCCTCCTCTTCACAGCTCCAAGACTTCTCTACAGATGCTGCCAGCAAGGCTAGATTCATACTCCTACCTCCTCCTCTTCACAGCTCCAAGACTTCTCTACAGATGCTGCCAGCAAGGCTAGATTCATACTCCTACCTCCTCCTCTTCACAGCTCCAAGACTTCTCTACAGATGCTGCCAGCACGGCTAGATTCATACTCATACCTCCTCCTCTTCACAGCTCCAAGACTTCTCTACAGATGCTGCCAGCAAGGCTAGATTCATACTTATACCTCCTCCTCTTCACAGCTCAAAGACTTCTCTACAGATGCTGCCAGCAAGGCTAGATTCATACTCCTACCTTCTCCTCTTCACAGCTCCAATACTTCTCTACAGATGCTGCCAGCAAGGCTAGATTCTTACTCCTACCTCCTCCTCTTCACAGCTCCAAGACTTCTCTACAGATGCTGCCAGCAAGGCTAGATTCACACTCCTACCTCCTCCCCTTCACAGCTCCAAGACTTCTCTACAGAAGCTGCCAGCAAGGCTAGATTCTTACTCCTACCTTCTCCTCTTCACAGCTCCAAGACTTCTCTACAGATGCTGCCAGCAAGGCTAGATTCATACTCCTACCTCCTCCTCTTCACAGCTCCAAGACTTCTCTACAGATGCTGCCAGCAAGGCTAGATTCATACTCATACCTCCTCCTCTTCACAGCTCCAAGACTTCTCTACAGATGCTGCCAGCAAGGCTAGATTCACACTCCTACCTTCTCCTCTTCACAGCTCCAAGACTTCTCTACAGATGCTGCCAGCAAGGCTAGATTCACACTCATACCTTCTCCTCTTCACAGCTCCAAGACTTCTCTACAGATGCTGCCAGCAAAGCTAGATTCATACTCATACCTCCTCCTCTTCACAGCTCCAAGACTTCTCTACAGATGCTGCCAGCAAGGCTAGATTCACACTCCTACCTTCTCCTCTTCACAGCTCCAAGACTTCTCTACAGATGCTGCCAGCAAGGCTAGATTCACACTCCTACCTCCTCCTCTTCACAGCTCCAAGACTTCTCTACAGATGCTGCCAGCAAGGCTAGATTCACACTCATACCTTCTCCTCTTCACATCTCCAAGACTTCTCTACAGATGCTGCCAGCAAGGCTAGATTCACACTCCTACCTCCTCCTCTTCACAGCTCCAAGACTTCTCCACAGATGCTGCCAGCAAGGCTAGATTTATACTCCTACCTCCTCCTCTTCACAGCTCCAAGACTTCTCTACAGATGCTGCCAGCAAGGCTAGGTTCATACTCATACCTCCTCCTCTTTACAGCTCCAATACTTCTCTACAGATGCTGCCAGCAAGGCTAGATTTATACTCCTACCTCCTCCTCTTCACAGCTCCAAGACTTCTCTACAGATGCTGCCAGCAAGGCTAGATTCATACTCCTACCTTCTCCTCTTCACAGCTCCAAGACTTCTCTACAGAAGCTGCCAGCAAGGCTAGATTCTTACTCCTACCTTCTCCTCTTCACAGCTCCAAGACTTCTCTACAGATGCTGCCAGCAAGGCTAGATTCATACTCCTACCTCCTCCTCTTCACAGCTCCAAGACTTCTCTACAGATGCTGCCAGCAAGGCTAGATTCATACTCATACCTCCTCCTCTTCACAGCTCCAAGACTTCTCTACAGATGCTGCCAGCAAGGCTAGATTCATACTCCTACTTCCTCCTCTTCACAGCTCCAAGACTTCTCTACAGATGCTGCCAGCAAGGCTAGATTCATACTCATACCTCCTCCTCTTCACAGCTCCAAGACTTCTGTACAGATGCTGCCAGCAAGGCTAGATTCACACTCCTACCTTCTCCTCTTCACAGCTCCAAGACTTCTCTACAGATGCTGCCAGCAAGGCTAGATTCACACTCATACCTTCTCCTCTTCACAGCTCCAAGACTTCTCTACAGATGCTGCCAGAAAGGCTAGATTCACACTCCTACCTCCTCCTCTTCACAGCTCCAAGACTTCTCCACAGATGCTGCCAGCAAGGCTAGATTTATACTCCTACCTCCTCCTCTTCACAGCTCCAAGACTTCTCTACAGATGCTGCCAGCAAGGCTAGATTCATACTCATACCTTCTCCTCTTCACAGCTCCAAGACTTCTCTACAGATGCTGCCAGGAAGGCTAGATTCACACTCATACCTTCTCCTCTTCACAGCTCCAAGACTTCTCTACAGATGCTGCCAGCAAGGCTAGATTCACACTCCTACCTCCTCCTCTTCACAGCTCCAAGACTTCTCTACAGATGCTGCCAGCAAGGCTAGGTTCATACTCATACCTCCTCCTCTTCACAGCTCCAATACTTCTCTACAGATGCTGCCAGCAAGGCTAGATTTATACTCCTACCTCCTCCTCTTCACAGCTCCAAGACTTCTCTACAGATGCTGCCAGCAAGGCTAGATTCATACTCCTACCTTCTCCTCTTCACAGCTCCAAGACTTCTCTACAGATGCTGCCAGCAAGGCTAGATTCATACTCCTACCTCCTCCTCTTCACACCTCCAAGACTTCTCTACAGATGCTGCCAGCAAGGCTAGATTCATACTCATACCTCCTCCTCTTCACAGCTCCAAGACTTCTCTACAGATGCTGCCAGCAAGGCTAGATTCATACTCCTACCTTCTCCTCTTCACAGCTCCAAGACTTCTCTACAGATGCTGCCAGCAAGGCTAGATTCATACTCCTACCTCCTCCTCTTCACAGCTCCAAGACTTCTCTACAGATGCTGCCAGCAAGGCTAGATTCATACTCCTACCTCCTCCTCTTCACAGCTCCAAGACTTCTCTACAGATGCTGCCAGCAAGGCTAGATTCATACTCCTACCTCCTCCTCTTCACAGCTCCAAAACTTCTCTACAGATGCTGCCAGAAAGGCTAGATTCACACTCATACCTCCTCCTCTTCACAACTCCAAGACTTCTCTACAGATGCTGCCAGCAAGGCTAGATTCACACTCATACCTCCTCCTCTTCACACCTCCAAGACTTCTCTACAGATGCTGCCAGCAAGGCTAGATTCATACTCATACCTCCTCCTCTTCACAGCTCCAAGACTTCTCTACAGATGCTGCCAGCAAGGCTAGATTCATACTCCTACCTTCTCCTCTTCACAGCTCCAAGACTTCTCTACAGATGCTGCCAGCAAGGCTAGATTCATACTCCTACTTCCTCCTCTTCACAGCTCCAAGACTTCTCTACAGATGCTGCCAGCAAGGCTAGATTCATACTCCTACCTCCTCCTCTTCACACCTCCAAGACTTCTCTACAGATGCTGCCAGCAAGGCTAGATTCCTACACCTACCTCCTCCTCTTCACATCTCCAAGACTTCTCTACAGATGCTGCCAGCAAGGCTAGATTCATACTCCTACCTCCTCCTCTTCACACCTCCAAGACTTCTCTACAGATGCTGCCAGCAAGGCTAGATTCATACTCCTACTTCCTCCTCTTCACAGCTCCAAGACTTCTCTACAGATGCTGCCAGCAAGGCTAGATTCATACTCCTACCTCCTCCTCTTCACACCTCCAAGACTTCTCTACAGATGCTGCCAGCAAGGCTAGATTCATACTCCTACCTTCTCCTCTTCACATCTCCAAGACTTCTCTACAGATGCTGCCAGCAAGGCTAGATTCATACTCCTACCTTCTCCTCTTCACAGCACCAAGACTTCTCTACAGATGCTGCCAGCAAGGCTAGATTCATACTCCTACCTTCTCCTCTTCACAGCTCCAAGACTTCTCTACAGATGCTGCCAGCAAGGCTAGATTCATACTCCTACCTTCTCCTCTTCACAGCTCCAAGACTTCTCTACAGATGCTGCCAGCAAGGCTAGATTCATACTGCTACCTTCTCCTCTTCACAGCACCAAGACTTCTCTACAGATGCTGCCAGCAAGGCTAGATTCATACTCCTACCTTCTCCTCTTCACAGCTCCAAGACTTCTCTACAGATGCTGCCAGCAAGGCTAGATTCATACTCCTACCTTCTCCTCTTCACAGCTCCAAGACTTCTCTACAGATGCTGCCAGCAAGGCTAGATTCATACTCCTACCTTCTCCTCTTCACAGCTCCAAGACTTCTCTACAGATGCTGCCAGCAAGGCTAGATTCATACTCCTACCTTCTCCTCTTCACAGCTCCAAGACTTCTCTACAGATGCTGCCAGCAAGGCTAGATTCATACTCCTACCTTCTCCTCTTCACAGCTCCAAGACTTCTCTACAGATGCTGCCAGCAAGGCTAGATTCATACTCCTACCTCCTCCTCTTTACAGCACCAAGACTTCTCTACAGATGCTGCCAGCAAGGCTAGATTCATACTCCTACCTTCTCCTCTTCACAGCTCCAAGACTTCTCTACAGATGCTGCCAGCAAGGCTAGATTCATACTCCTACCTTCTCCTCTTCACAGCACCAAGACTTCTCTACAGATGCTGCCAGCAAGGCTGGATTCATACTCATACCTTCTCCTCTTCACAGCTCCAAGACTTCTCTACAGATGCTGCCAGCAAGGCTAGATTCACACTCCTACTTTCTCCTCTTCACAGCTCCAAGACTTCTCTACAGATGCTGCTAGCAAGGCTAGATTCACACTCATACCTCCTCCTCTTCACAGCTCCAAGACTTCTCTACAGATGCTGCCAGCAAGGCTAGATTCATACTCCTACTTCCTCCTCTTCACAGCTCCAAGACTTCTCTACAGATGCTGCCAGCAAGGCTAGATTCATACTCATACCTCCTCCTCTTCACACCTCCAAGACTTCTCTACAGATGCTGCCAGCAAGGCTAGATTCATACTCCTACCTTCTCCTCTTCACATCTCCAAGACTTCTCTACAGATGCTGCCAGCAAGGCTAGATTCATACTCCTACCTTCTCCTCTTCACAGCACCAAGACTTCTCTACAGATGCTGCCAGCAAGGCTAGATTCATACTCCTACCTTCTCCTCTTCACAGCTCCAAGACTTCTCTACAGATGCTGCCAGCAAGGCTAGATTCATACTCCTACCTTCTCCTCTTCACAGCTCCAAGACTTCTCTACAGATGCTGCCAGCAAGGCTAGATTCATACTGCTACCTTCTCCTCTTCACAGCACCAAGACTTCTCTACAGATGCTGCCAGCAAGGCTAGATTCATACTCCTACCTTCTCCTCTTCACAGCTCCAAGACTTCTCTACAGATGCTGCCAGCAAGGCTAGATTCACACTCCTACCTTCTCCTCTTCACAGCTCCAAGACTTCTCTACAGATGCTGCCAGCAAGGCTAGATTCATACTCCTACCTTCTCCTCTTCACAGCTCCAAGACTTCTCTACAGATGCTGCCAGCAAGGCTAGATTCATACTCCTACCTTCTCCTCTTCACAGCTCCAAGTCTTCTCTACAGATGCTGCCAGCAAGGCTAGATTCATACTCCTACCTTCTCCTCTTCACAGCTCCAAGACTTCTCTACAGATGCTGCCAGCAAGGCTGGATTCATACTCCTACCTCCTCCTCTTTACAGCACCAAGACTTCTCTACAGATGCTGCCAGCAAGGCTAGATTCATACTCCTACCTTCTCCTCTTCACAGCTCCAAGACTTCTCTACAGATGCTGCCAGCAAGGCTAGATTCATACTCCTACCTTCTCCTCTTCACAGCACCAAGACTTCTCTACAGATGCTGCCAGCAAGGCTGGATTCATACTCATACCTTCTCCTCTTCACAGCTCCAAGACTTCTCTACAGATGCTGCCAGCAAGGCTAGATTCACACTCCTACTTTCTCCTCTTCACAGCTCCAAGACTTCTCTACAGATGCTGCCAGCAAGGCTAGATTCATACTCCTACCTCCTCCTCTTCACAACTCCAAGACTTGTCTACAGATGCTGTCAGCAAGGCTAGATTCATACTCCTACCTCCTCCTCTTCACAGCTCCAAGACTTCTCTACAGATGCTGCCAGCAAGGCTAGATTCATACTCCTACCTCCTCCTCTTCACAGCTCCAAGACTTCTCTACAGATGCTGCCAGCAAGGCTAGATTCATACTCATACCTCCTCCTCTTCACAGCTCCAAGACTTCTCTACAGATGCTGCCAGCAAGGCTAGATTCAGACTCATACCTCCTCCTCTTCACAGCTCCAAGACTTCTCTACAGATGCTGCCAGCAAGGCTAGATTCATACTCCTACCTCCCCCTCTTCACAGCTCCAAGACTTCTCTACAGATGCTGCCAGCAAGGCTAGATTCATACTCCTACCTCCTCCTCTTCACAGCTCCAAGACTTCTCTACAGATGCTGTCAGCAAGGCTAGATTCATACTCCTACCTCCTCCTCTTCACAGCTCCAAGACTTCTCTACAGATGCTGCCAGCAAGGCTAGATTCACACTCATACCTCCTCCTCTTCACAGCTCCAAGACTTCTCTACAGATGCTGCCAGCAAGGCTAGATTCATACTCCTACCTTCTCCTCTTCACAGCTCCAAGACTTCTCTACAGATGCAAGGCTAGATTCACACTTTATCTGCCCCTAGGCCAATTTATAAGAAATATGAGCAATACCTATGCTGAGAAATTAAAGTGGACCTGAACTCTTGTGGCAGAGCAGCTAATTTGTAAACAATGGGGTTTAACCCTATGTCTGCTTCCATAAAAGCAGGAAGTAGACACACTGCAGATATATTGCAGGATTTGTATCAGCTGTAACAAAGCAATGTTTCCTTTAAGGCTTCTTTCACACTAAGACGTTGCGTTAGGTGCTACGTTAAGGTCGCATAACGTGCACCTAACGCAACGCATGGTGGTGGTGGCAGAGGACGTTAGCAAAGAGCCGCGTTAAGCGGCTCTTTGATGCGTCCGTGATGCGTACTATAGTACGCATGTGCTGGTGGAGACCATGTGAGCGGAACACTCCGCATCACGTGGTCCCGCCAGTGACATCAGCACAGTGCAGTGAATATCAATTAGCCATGTGGCTAATCACTGCGCCTGTGCAAGCAGGGTAATGCGGCAAAGCCGCTCTAACGCCGTAGCATGCTGCACTTTAGATTGACGTGCAGCGTTACTGTGTGATGCAACGTTGGCACTGTGAACAGCCCATTGCAGTTACATTGCTGTGCGTTGGGGAGCGTTACAGGCTGCACTAACGTGCGCCTGTAACATCCCACTGTGAAAGCAGCCTAAAGGTTATCATGCTGTTGCTTTTCTTTAAGAGCAGAGAGGAAGTTGTGAGATTAGGTCCTCTTTAACTCATTGTGGCCCAGCTCGGCAATCGCCATGTTTCCCCCTTGCCGCTGCTCTGTGTGTTAATGTGAGCAGGTTTCTGGCTGCAGGCAGACAGGGCGATGAGAGGTAAACGTGGCATTTATAATATGCTGGGGGGAGTGTGCAGAGGGTTACATGCCGGCGATTTCAAAAGTAATTGGCCAATGAAAGTCAATGGAGACAAACCCACAGGAGCGAATGCGATTCTACTACCCAAACCACAAAAAATACATAAATGGGAACGGCACATCACTAAACGCAATTGCTCAGCAAACGCAAGCACTACAATAAAATCGCTTCTAAAATCCCCGGAAATCACTCTAAAAATGCGGCAAAAACGCTAAGCGATTGCAGTTAGCGATCTGTAGTGGACGTCTGGTCCAACTGATTTTTCCCAGCAGATTCGACCACTGTGGTCAAATCTGCTAGAGATCCACATCTCAACATGCCCACCCGATTACAATTTCTAACAATTTCCAGGCAAAATTGATCAAAACTATCTGTAAGGAAGATCTTGCTGGAAAGACGGTGGGGAGGAGTTATAGATGACAGCCTTCCACAGGGTCAAAACTGGGCCTGACGCCGCTCAAATACCCCCCCCCCCCCCCCCCCAAAAAAAAATAGTGTCCTTTCTCTTTATATCTGAGCTCCATGCCTGTCCTCTGAGGCCCAGTTTGCCGCTACGGAAGCCTGGTCCTGCTAATCCTGCAGACTCCCTGTCAGTAGCTGCAACAGTCAGACTATATGAAGAGTTGGCTGATGTGTAAGCAGCACACGGCACTCTGTATCACCCAACGCTATCATTACAGAGGATGGCTGCTGGCTGCACATAGGGGGAGGGGTACTGAGTCCTGCAGGAGCCAGGGAACATGAATATTTATATCTAGCAATGCTATCGGTCTGGAGGCTTATCAGCCAGTGAGCTCTCAAGCTACATACACACGTCCAATAAACGCACAACGTGCACACAACCAACCGCTCAACCTGACGGATAAACGACCAACTCATTTACATACTGCGCACACAAGCAGAACCACGGACTACACATTGAAAACAAGTACAAGTCATTCAAACGTCTTGTACACATGCATCAACTGCACGATATCAGACCAACAGTGGTGTGAAGAGATCCAAAGGTTGGATTGTTCAAAACGCCTGTTATCAGTCGCTCATCAAGACTGTCGTTCAACAGTCTAAAGGCTATTTTCCACTATGGAATGCGATCGCGATCGCAATCGCGTTTCAATTTCCACTATACGATTGCGATTGAGCTACTATACTCATTATAGTCCAGCTCAATCGCATACAAAACGCGGGAGGGCGACGATTGCGCTTCGCAATCGAATCGCACTAATGGAAATTGCTGATGCAGTTTCCATTAGTTTAATGTACCTTGCGATTTGCGATCAGAAGCAAATCGCAAATCGCAGGCTAGTGGAAAAAGGCCCTAAAACAGACTAAAGTCAAATGACAATTGGGCAGTTTGGTTGAGCGTGTGTACGGGCCTTCAGAGTGGTCTGAGATCACTAACTGCGGCCTCTTGCACACTGCAAGAAATTCAGATTCAGATTCCGCTTTTTAATCAGTTTTTACCTCCGATTCAGATTCAGATTTGCAGTGTGCAGGGAGCAAACTGCAAATCTGAATCTGAATCGGAAGTAAAAACAGATTAAAAAGCGGAATCTGAATCTGAATTGCTTGCAGTGTGCAAGAGGCCTACTGGTGATTAAAACTAAAGCATGTTTCTAGGGAATGTCTGCAACACCTCAACCAAATAACTGTGTGTGCTAGGGCTCAAAACAAGAGCAATTATATGGTAGAGGAAGAAAGCCCTTAAAAAATAGCACCTCCCACAGCAAAGTTTGAAAAAGTATAACAAAAATCTTTATTCAACATTGGGTATATTAATAATCACAGTACTGATGATTCAATAAAAAATAAAACCATTTAAAAACCAAGCAAATATTCCAACATGATCCCTGCTGCATATGAAACAATCACTCTAAATGCAATATATTGTATAATGACACAATGCTGCTGTCAGATATAAAACCCCACAGTAGGCTCAATATTGAGCCCAACAGGGGAGAACCCGGGTTCAGTATACAACCTAGTGTGATGCAGGACTAATAAACGACACCTGTGCAATAAAAAAAAAAAATTTAAAAAACACACGAATAAATATCGCATATATAAGATTATGAAATAAAGTGCACAATTGCTATCCAAGTATACAGTATCACTAGTGATAAGATGCCTAGTTAAAAATTTAGGCAAAGGAGCAGCCCATAGGAAAGAGCATAAAGTGGAGGAGTGCAAAAAATAGGAGATACTTAGCCCAGAAATGGTGACGTCAATCTCAGCAGCACAGCAGGGAACAAGGAATCCCCTCAGAGGACAAGATCCCACTAGTTCCGCGAGAGTCACCTCAGCACAGCAGGGAACAAGGAATCCCCTCAGAGGACAAGATCCCACTAGTTCCGCGAGAGTCACCTCAGCACAGCAGGGAACAAGGAATCCCCTCAGAGGACAAGATCCCACTAGTTCCACAAGAGTCACCTCAGCACAGCAGGGAACAAGGAATCCCCTCAGAGGACAAGATCCCACTAGTTCCGCGAGAGTCACCTCAGCACAGCAGGGAACAAGGAATCCCCTCAGAGGACAAGATCCCACTAGTTCCGCGAGAGTCACCTCAGCACAGCAGGGAACAAGGAATCCCCTCAGAGGACAAGATCCCACTAGTTCCGCGAGAGTCACCTCAGCACAGCAGGGAACAAGGAATCCCCTCAGAGGACCAGATCCCACTAGTTCCACAAGAGTCACCTCAGCACAGCAGGGAACAAGGAATCCCCTCAGAGGACAAGATCCCACTAGTTCCGCGAGAGTCACCTCAGCACAGCAGGGAACAAGGAATCCCCTCAGAGGACCAGATCCCACTAGTTCCGCGAGAGTCACCTCAGCACAGCAGGGAACAAGGAATCCCCTCAGAGGACAAGATCCCACTAGTTCCGCGAGAGTCACCTCAGCACAGCAGGGAACAAGGAATCCCCTCAGAGGACAAGATCCCACTAGTTCCACAAGAGTCACCTCAGCACAGCAGGGAACAAGGAATCCCCTCAGAGGACAAGATCCCACTAGTTCCGCGAGAGTCACCTCAGCACAGCAGGGAACAAGGAATCCCCTCAGAGGACAAGATCCCACTAGTTCCGCGAGAGTCACCTCAGCACAGCAGGGAACAAGGAATCCCCTCAGAGGACAAGATCCCACTAGTTCCGCGAGAGTCACCTCAGCACAGCAGGGAACAAGGAATCCCCTCAGAGGACAAGATCCCACTAGTTCCGCGAGAGTCACCTCAGCACAGCAGGGAACAAGGAATCCCCTCAGAGGACAAGATCCCACTAGTTCCGCGAGAGTCACCTCAGCACAGCAGGGAACAAGGAATCCCCTCAGAGGACCAGATCCCACTAGTTCCGCGAGCGTCACCTCAGCACAGCAGGGAACAAGGAATCCCCTCAGAGGACCAGATCCCACTAGTTCCGCGAGAGTCACCTCAGCACAGCAGGGAACAAGGAATCCCCTCAGAGGACAAGATCCCACTAGTTCCGCGAGAGTCACCTCAGCACAGCAGGGAACAAGGAATCCCCTCAGAGGACCAGATCCCACTAGTTCCGCGAGAGTCACCTCAGCACAGCAGGGAACAAGGAATCCCCTCAGAGGACAAGATCCCACTAGTTCCGCGAGAGTCACCTCAGCACAGCAGGGAACAAGGAATCCCCTCAGAGGACCAGATCCCACTAGTTCCGCGAGAGTCACCTCAGCACAGCAGGGAACAAGGAATCCCCTCAGAGGACAAGATCCCACTAGTTCCGCGAGAGTCACCTCAGCACAGCAGGGAACATGGAATCCCCTCAGAGGACAAGATCCCACTAGTTCCGCGAGAGTCACCTCAGCACAGCAGGGAACAAGGAATCCCCTCAGAGGACAAGATCCCACTAGTTCCACAAGAGTCACCTCAGCACAGCAGGGAACAAGGAATCCCCTCAGAGGACAAGATCCCACTAGTTCCGCGAGAGTCACCTCAGCACAGCAGGGAACAAGGAATCCCCTCAGAGGACAAGATCCCACTAGTTCCGCGAGAGTCACCTCAGCACAGCAGGGAACAAGGAATCCCCTCAGAGGACAAGATCCCACTAGTTCCGCGAGAGTCACCTCAGCACAGCAGGGAACAAGGAATCCCCTCAGAGGACAAGATCCCACTAGTTCCGCGAGAGTCACCTCAGCACAGCAGGGAACAAGGAATCCCCTCAGAGGACAAGATCCCACTAGTTCCGCGAGAGTCACCTCAGCACAGCAGGGAACAAGGAATCCCCTCAGAGGACAAGATCCCACTAGTTCCGCGAGAGTCACCTCAGCACAGCAGGGAACAAGGAATCCCCTCAGAGGACCAGATCCCACTAGTTCCGCGAGCGTCACCTCAGCACAGCAGGGAACAAGGAATCCCCTCAGAGGACCAGATCCCACTAGTTCCGCGAGAGTCACCTCAGCACAGCAGGGAACAAGGAATCCCCTCAGAGGACAAGATCCCACTAGTTCCGCGAGAGTCACCTCAGCACAGCAGGGAACAAGGAATCCCCTCAGAGGACCAGATCCCACTAGTTCCGCGAGAGTCACCTCAGCACAGCAGGGAACAAGGAATCCCCTCAGAGGACAAGATCCCACTAGTTCCGCGAGAGTCACCTCAGCACAGCAGGGAACAAGGAATCCCCTCAGAGGACAAGATCCCACTAGTTCCGCGAGAGTCACCTCAGCACAGCAGGGAACAAGGAATCCCCTCAGAGGACAAGATCCCACTAGTTCCGCGAGAGTCACCTCAGCACAGCAGGGAACAAGGAATCCCCTCAGAGGACCAGATCCCACTAGTTCCGCGAGCGTCACCTCAGCACAGCAGGGAACAAGGAATCCCCTCAGAGGACCAGATCCCACTAGTTCCACAAGAGTCACCTCAGCACAGCAGGGAACAAGGAATCCCCTCAGAGGACCAGATCCCACTAGTTCCGCGAGCGTCACCTCAGCACAGCAGGGAACAAGGAATCCCCTCAGAGGACCAGATCCCACTAGTTCCGCGAGCGTCACCTCAGCACAGCAGGGAACAAGGAATCCCCTCAGAGGACCAGATCCCACTAGTTCCGCGAGCGTCACCTCAGCACAGCAGGGAACAAGGAATCCCCTCAGAGGACCAGATCCCACTAGTTCCGCGAGCGTCACCTCAGCACAGCAGGGAACAAGGAATCCCCTCAGAGGACAAGATCCCACTAGTTCCGCGAGAGTCACCTCAGCACAGCAGGGAACAAGGAATCCCCTCAGAGGACAAGATCCCACTAGTTCCACAAGAGTCACCTCAGCACAGCAGGGAACAAGGAATCCCCTCAGAGGACAAGATCCCACTAGTTCCGCGAGAGTCACCTCAGCACAGCAGGGAACAAGGAATCCCCTCAGAGGACCAGATCCCACTAGTTCCACAAGAGTCACCTCAGCACAGCAGGGAACAAGGAATCCCCTCAGAGGACAAGATCCCACTAGTTCCGCGAGAGTCACCTCAGCACAGCAGGGAACAAGGAATCCCCTCAGAGGACAAGATCCCACTAGTTCCACAAGAGTCACCTCAGCACAGCAGGGAACAAGGAATCCCCTCAGAGGACAAGATCCCACTAGTTCCGCGAGAGTCACCTCAGCACAGCAGGGAACAAGGAATCCCCTCAGAGGACAAGATCCCACTAGTTCCGCGAGAGTCACCTCAGCACAGCAGGGAACAAGGAATCCCCTCAGAGGACCAGATCCCACTAGTTCCGCGAGAGTCACCTCAGCACAGCAGGGAACAAGGAATCCCCTCAGAGGACCAGATCCCACTAGTTCCACAAGAGTCACCTCAGCACAGCAGGGAACAAGGAATCCCCTCAGAGGACAAGATCCCACTAGTTCCACAAGAGTCACCTCAGCACAGCAGGGAACAAGGAATCCCCTCAGAGGACAAGATCCCACTAGTTCCACAAGAGTCACCTCGCTTTAGGATGCATCCTCTCTCCTTGATAAAGCGAGGTGACTCTTGTGGAACTAGTGGGATCTGGTCCTCTGAGGGGATTCCTTGTTCCCTGCTGTGCTGAGGTGACTCTTGTGGAACTAGTGGGATCTTGTCCTCTGAGGGGATTCCTTGTTCCCTGCTGTGCTGAGGTGACTCTTGTGGAACTAGTGGGATCTTGTCCTCTGAGGGGATTCCTTGTTCCCTGCTGTGCTGAGGTGACTCTCGCGGAACTAGTGGGATCTGGTCCTCTGAGGGGATTCCTTGTTCCCTGCTGTGCTGAGGTGACTCTCGCGGAACTAGTGGGATCTGGTCCTCTGAGGGGATTCCTTGTTCCCTGCTGTGCTGAGGTGACTCTCGCGGAACTAGTGGGATCTTGTCCTCTGAGGGGATTCCTTGTTCCCTGCTGTGCTGAGGTGACTCTTGTGGAACTAGTGGGATCTGGTCCTCTGAGGGGATTCCTTGTTCCCTGCTGTGCTGAGGTGACTCTCGCGGAACTAGTGGGATCTGGTCCTCTGAGGGGATTCCTTGTTCCCTGCTGTGCTGAGGTGACTCTCGCGGAACTAGTGGGATCTTGTCCTCTGAGGGGATTCCTTGTTCCCTGCTGTGCTGAGGTGACTCTTGTGGAACTAGTGGGATCGTGTCCTCTGAGGGGATTCCTTGTTCCCTGCTGTGCTGAGGTGACTCTCGCGGAACTAGTGGGATCTTGTCCTCTGAGGGGATTCCTTGTTCCCTGCTGTGCTGAGGTGACTCTTGTGGAACTAGTGGGATCTTGTCCTCTGAGGGGATGCCTAGTTCCCTGCTGTGCTGAGGTGACTCTCGTGGAACTAGTGGGATCTTGTCCTCTGAGGGGATTCCTTGTTCCCTGCTGTGCTGAGGTGACTCTTGTGGAACTAGTGGGATCTTGTCCTCTGAGGGGATTCCTTGTTCCCTGCTGTGCTGAGGTGACTCTCGCGGAACTAGTGGGATCTTGTCCTCTGAGGGGATTCCTTGTTCCCTGCTGTGCTGAGGTGACTCTCGCGGAACTAGTGGGATCTTGTCCTCTGAGGGGATTCCTTGTTCCCTGCTGTGCTGAGGTGACTCTTGTGGAACTAGTGGGATCTTGTCCTCTGAGGGGATTCCTTGTTCCCTGCTGTGCTGAGGTGACTCTTGTGGAACTAGTGGGATCTTGTCCTCTGAGGGGATTCCTTGTTCCCTGCTGTGCTGAGGTGACTCTCGTGGAACTAGTGGGATCTTGTCCTCTGAGGGGATTCCTTGTTCCCTGCTGTGCTGAGGTGACTCTTGTGGAACTAGTGGGATCTTGTCCTCTGAGGGGATTCCTTGTTCCCTGCTGTGCTGAGGTGACTCTCGCGGAACTAGTGGGATCTGGTCCTCTGAGGGGATTCCTTGTTCCCTGCTGTGCTGAGGTGACTCTCGCGGAACTAGTGGGATCTTGTCCTCTGAGGGGATTCCTTGTTCCCTGCTGTGCTGAGGTGACTCTCGCGGAACTAGTGGGATCTTGTCCTCTGAGGGGATTCCTTGTTCCCTGCTGTGCTGAGGTGACTCTCGCGGAACTAGTGGGATCTGGTCCTCTGAGGGGATTCCTTGTTCCCTGCTGTGCTGAGGTGACTCTCGCGGAACTAGTGGGATCTTGTCCTCTGAGGGGATTCCTTGTTCCCTGCTGTGCTGAGGTGACTCTCGCGGAACTAGTGGGATCTTGTCCTCTGAGGGGATTCCTTGTTCCCTGCTGTGCTGAGGTGACTCTTGTGGAACTAGTGGGATCTTGTCCTCTGAGGGGATTCCTTGTTCCCTGCTGTGCTGAGGTGACTCTTGTGGAACTAGTGGGATCTTGTCCTCTGAGGGGATTCCTTGTTCCCTGCTGTGCTGAGGTGACTCTCGTGGAACTAGTGGGATCTTGTCCTCTGAGGGGATTCCTTGTTCCCTGCTGTGCTGAGGTGACTCTTGTGGAACTAGTGGGATCTTGTCCTCTGAGGGGATTCCTTGTTCCCTGCTGTGCTGAGGTGACTCTCGCGGAACTAGTGGGATCTGGTCCTCTGAGGGGATTCCTTGTTCCCTGCTGTGCTGAGGTGACTCTCGCGGAACTAGTGGGATCTTGTCCTCTGAGGGGATTCCTTGTTCCCTGCTGTGCTGAGGTGACTCTCGCGGAACTAGTGGGATCTTGTCCTCTGAGGGGATTCCTTGTTCCCTGCTGTGCTGAGGTGACTCTCGCGGAACTAGTGGGATCTGGTCCTCTGAGGGGATTCCTTGTTCCCTGCTGTGCTGAGGTGACTCTCGCGGAACTAGTGGGATCTTGTCCTCTGAGGGGATTCCTTGTTCCCTGCTGTGCTGAGGTGACTCTCGCGGAACTAGTGGGATCTGGTCCTCTGAGGGGATTCCTTGTTCCCTGCTGTGCTGAGGTGACTCTCGCGGAACTAGTGGGATCTTGTCCTCTGAGGGGATTCCTTGTTCCCTGCTGTGCTGAGGTGACTCTCGCGGAACTAGTGGGATCTTGTCCTCTGAGGGGATTCCTTGTTCCCTGCTGTGCTGAGGTGACTCTCGCGGAACTAGTGGGATCTGGTCCTCTGAGGGGATTCCTTGTTCCCTGCTGTGCTGAGGTGACGCTCGCGGAACTAGTGGGATCTGGTCCTCTGAGGGGATTCCTTGTTCCCTGCTGTGCTGAGGTGACTCTCGCGGAACTAGTGGGATCTTGTCCTCTGAGGGGATTCCTTGTTCCCTGCTGTGCTGAGGTGACTCTCGCGGAACTAGTGGGATCTTGTCCTCTGAGGGGATTCCTTGTTCCCTGCTGTGCTGAGGTGACTCTTGTGGAACTAGTGGGATCTTGTCCTCTGAGGGGATTCCTTGTTCCCTGCTGTGCTGAGGTGACTCTCGCGGAACTAGTGGGATCTTGTCCTCTGAGGGGATTCCTTGTTCCCTGCTGTGCTGAGGTGACTCTTGTGGAACTAGTGGGATCTTGTCCTCTGAGGGGATTCCTTGTTCCCTGCTGTGCTGAGGTGACTCTCGCGGAACTAGTGGGATCTTGTCCTCTGAGGGGATTCCTTGTTCCCTGCTGTGCTGAGGTGACTCTTGTGGAACTAGTGGGATCTTGTCCTCTGAGGGGATTCCTTGTTCCCTGCTGTGCTGAGGTGACGCTCGCGGAACTAGTGGGATCTTGTCCTCTGAGGGGATTCCTTGTTCCCTGCTGTGCTGCTGAGATTGGTTTCACCATTTCTGGGCTAAGTATCTCCTACTTTTTGCACTCCTCCACTTTATGCTCTTTCCTATGGGCTGCTCCTTTGCCTAAATTTTTAACTAGGCATCTTATCACTAGTAATACTGTATACTTGGATAGCAATTGTGCACTTTATTTCATAATCTTATATATGCGATAATAATTCGTGTTTTTTTTTTTTTTTATTTTTTTTATTGCACAGGTGTCGTTTATTAGTCCTGCATCACACTAGGTTGTATACTGAACCCGGGTTCTCCCCTGTTGGGCTCAATATTGAGCCTACTGTGGGGTATTATATCTGACAGCAGCATTGTGTCATTATACAATATATTGCATTTAGAGTGATTGTTTCATATGCAGCAGGGATCATGTTGGAATATTTGCTTGGTTTTTAAATGGTTTTATTCTTAATTGAATCATCAGTACTGTGATTATTAATATACCCAATGTTGAATAAAGATTTTTGTTATACTTTTTCAAATTTTGCTGTGGGAGGTGCTATTTTTAAGGGCTTTCTTCCTCTACCATATAATTAAAACTAAAGCAAACACAGGAGAGAGTTTCAGTGTACAAGCTTCATTCATTGAACCACAAAGGTGGCCAAACATTTAGTGATTTAGTGGGCTGATCTACCTTCTGATTCGATAATTTTTTCAAATTGAATGACGTCAGCCCAAATGCTGAATAGATCGATTTCAGGAAGAAAATAGTCTATCGAGGACACTGGAAGATCTTGGCAGAAATCGCTTAATCAGGTGTGTGGCGGTAATGGAATTTGATTTTGTAAGGTATGACGCATTGTCCCCAAGTGTAAATTGTGCCCCCTGGTGCCCGTGCTCTGTAAATCCTCACCTATCCCGCTGTCACTCCTGGTACCGAGTGCTGTACCACGAGGCACCAGACATATGTGTGACGTCACACACACCCCACAGGGTACAGCACTCGCAATAACGCAAGTGGATGCCGTGAGCTGAACGGACATTTGACACTTGGGGCGGCCAGACAGGTGGCTTCGCTGGGCCAATTCCAGAAAGATCACATACAGAAATCGATCAGATATCGTTCTGCGGTGCATGGACAGGAAACAGATCCGTCTTAAACAAAACCTGTAACGAAAAAAACCTCCCCTGGGGGGTACTCGCCTCGGGAGGGAGAAGCCTCCGGATCCTAATGAGGCTTCCCCCGTCCTCCTCGGTCCCACGGCGGCGGCTAAAATCCTCCCGGAGTGGCGGCGATGTAAATATTTACCTCCCCGGGTCCAGCGCAGGCCTGGCTCTCCGCACGGATAAAGGCGAAAATAGCCGACCTCCGTCGGGCCGCTCTACTGTGCAGGCGCAAGTCTCCTGCAAGTCTCCTGCGCCGCACAGTAGAGCGGACCCGATGGAGATCGGCTATCTTCGTCTATCTCCGTGCTGAGAGCCGCAACAGTGCCCCCGCTGGAGCGTAAAACACGTATTTTTCTGGGATAATGTTGCCATTGATCCCCCTCGGCCACTGTGCGTGTTTTTGGAACGTTTTGACATTTTTTAAAAATAAATTGTGGCTGCAAACGTTCGCCCGCGATGTTTGTCCACCATTACTGAAAGGTAGGAAACTGGTGAGGACTGGTGAGCGCTGAAAAGCTGGGGCACCATTGTTTGTCCACCATTACTGAAAGGTAGGAAACTGGTGAGGACTGGTGTGCGCTGAAAAGCTGGGGCACTGGAGCGTTGTCACACTGTGGGGTCAATTCATAAAAGGCTGGGTAAAAAAATCTGGGCGGGAAAATGCTGCATTCGGTATTTTAGACTTTTGTGCGCTAAATCATAAAAATGTTCACAGGTGCGGTAAATTACCGAAGCCCTTTGACAAAGAGCTTTGCAGTAACAACAGTGTGAAGTGTCTCTCTACAAGCTGTAGTGAGGGCATTGCAAGGCATCCCGACATCCCTTTAGATGCACATGGTTTGTTATACTGCCTCTGCTTGCTCTGAATCTGTCTATTAGTCTATTAGTTCTTAACATTCTATTTGATTGCCACAGCTTAGAACTTCAACAAACTTTACACATGCCATGCTTAGGTGATTTTCCTCACTAGCTCCTACACATCTTCAAACAGGAACCCAAGAAGTTAAACAGCCACACAGCCCACAGGTATTCAGGGGAAGGCTGTTTTGTTCTGATCTTGCTCTGCTGCTGCGTGGGGGGTTTGAAAGCTTGTCCTATCAGATTCCATCAGTCAGACTTGCAGAAGACAAGGGCTGTTTCTATTGGCTCCCTGCTCCTGTCAGTCACAGCTGCCTCTGGTCTGCTTGTGAGTGGCTCCCAGCACAGTCTCACAGATACCGCATTCTTATCACCACTTCAAAGCAGACGGTATTGCTTTGCGGCTTTACCGCATATTGTAGGCTTTATGAATTGACATTTACTGACATGTGTTGAGGTAATTACTCCACAAGGCGGTAATTTACCTCACTGCTCGGGAATTTTAGCTTTTCATGCAGTAACAGGATTTATAAATTGACACTTTCCCAAGTGCTCGGTAAACTCAGCTGTTTTCTGCATTACCGCATGCTGTAATGCTCTATGAATGGACTCCTATATCTGACACTTGTGGCATCACCCACTTCTGTATTGCCCTGCTCCCTCCCATTACCCTCCTCCAAGGATTGGTTGTATTTACCCCACAATGCAAATGGTCCAAACCGGTAGGATACTTGTATGGGTAGCAAAAATGAGGTAAACCGGTGTTTATTGTATGTTATGTCTTGCTGGTTGCTAAGTCCAGCCTAGTTACTTTACACCACACCCCTCTCTTCCTGCTGACATCATGGCGTTTCCTCCAGTCCAGGCAGATTTTATCAGTAGCCCAGGGCTTGGTCCTGCTAACTCTGCCAGCCATGTTTTATTGGAAGACTGTGAAAGAATGTCTATGTGGCTATGAATTTGGCTAGACTGAGGCGCTATCGGTGAGCTTTGAACGCCAATGATGACATCACAGCAAAAGTACTGTGGGGGAGGGGGCAATCCCCAATCTAACACACTGCGTTTTGTTTTTCTTGGGTCGCTCTCCTGTTGATAAATTAGGTGTAGATTTCGGGCCAGATTTCCCGTCAGGAGACCTCGCTTACCATAAGATATTGGACATTTTCCTCACCATTACTGGCAGATCTTTAACGTCTTTGTATCTGTGCAGAAACCTTGTCTATCAGAGGATGGTTGTCGGAGGGTCTCCAGAGGGGCTTCCATCCCTCAATCTCTCAACACCTGCCGACAGACCATGGGGTCTCCGGGGAGGCTGCTGTAACCGTACCTTACCCGGCCAAACATGAGCTGTGCGGCGCGGCGGACCCCTATCTGCGACCAGGCGGGCTTTGATAAATATACAGGGCTTCCTGCCAGGCCCGGCTCGCTGGATCTCACGCGCTGGGTAAATAAGGAGCGGGAACCGCGTACATCTGTCGGAGATAATTTATGACACGTCACTCACAAAGCGTCAGCTCACGGGGAGAGCCTCATTTATTTCTTCTGTCTGATCTGAGGGGTGATGGGAGGAATGATCACTTGCGTCCATTGCGTTATTATATGAGACGTCAGCGTGTCCGTACACCAATCCTGCGCATAATGGCTGCCGGGCTGAGGCAACGTCTTTCTGGATAAAATGTAAAAGTTCCTTTTTTTTAACAAAGCTTTTTTTAAACTACTTCGAATTCTGGAGTTTTTACCTCTTAACATTCCTGGCAATTTTGGCATTTCGTTATTCATACAGCAATAACTTTTTTATTACTTATCCCATCAAAGTGAAACATATATTATTTTTCAGGACAATCTAGGCTTTCTTTGGGTATTATTTTTTTTCCAAGAACTGTTTCATCGTATAGGCATTTTATAAAAATAGGTGTTAATGCAGAAAATACAATTTTTTTTTCATTTTTTGCAACTCCAAAATGCCAAAATGTTTATCAAACACATCATTTGTTATTGTTTTGTTTTTTTTAAATCAGAAAATATCAACGTAGGATCATCCCCCTACCATGCCAGCCAATCCCTTGTCTCCCGACATACCCCGACCCCAAAGTACATAGCACATTTGACCCTGACATACATAGCACATTTCAATTAAGTCTGTAAGGCAGCAGCATAGACTTCAGTGTATATTAACCACTTAAGTCTATCTGGACGGATATATCCATCTAGATAGACTGCCCTGCTGCCGCTGCGTGTGCTCCAGCGTGCGCACCCGCCGCCTTCCGTTACTCCCGAGATCAATGAATGGGAACAATGCTCTCATTCATTGATCTAAGTCCCTGGCAGAAAAATTTCTGTGCAAAAAAAAGTTTCCCATCCTCCTAATGCTTCCTGGAAGTGAGAGCGTTCGCTTCCAGGACTTTTGACTGTGGCCATCTTGTGGCCAAATAGTAAAACTACACTCACATGCATTTTTTAATTAAATAAACACATAATATTACTGTAATGATCCGCTCAGCTGTCTGCACAGGCAGACAGCTGTTTGACCATTCCTTAAGTCTGTGGGCTGCAGTTCTCTGGAAAAGAGACCTGTCTTCGCTTTGCAAGTTCCAGAGTTGCTCTGCTGAGGAATTTGCATACACTTGTCATGCAAATTGCCTACATGCCTCCTTTGAAGGCTTGCAGTATAAATACCTTGCTCTCCCAGAGTCCTTTGCTGGTCATGATGGTTTGTTCCTGCTAACACCTGGAGTGTCAGCCTTGCTATTGTTTGCTAAAGATTATCTTAGAGTATTCCTGGGGACTGCACTAGGCATCCCTCTAGTGCAGTCAGGTTGTATTATCTGTATTGCCTTTTCTGTCTTGTCTTGTCCTTGCGATTGCACTGTCACCAGCAGTTGGCGATGGTGAATCGTTTGGTCCAGAACCTGGATCGTACTTGCCCTAGCGTTAGTGGCAGTGGATCTCTCTAGTCTATGTCTTGGAGTTTTACCGTAGCGGCGGTTGCTACTGGTTACTCCTGTCTGTCTTGCCGTGTGGATCGCACTCGCTCTGGCGGAAAGAGCAGTGGATCCTGCTAGCTCTATTCCTGCACTTGGATCACACTTGCTCTGGTGGAAAAGAGCAGTGGATCCTGCTAGCTCTGTTTCTCTACTTGGTTCACACTCGCTCTGGCGGAAAGAGCAGTGGATCCTTCCTCTCCTGTCCCTGAACCCGGATCGCACTCGCTCTGGCGGAAGAGCGGTGGATCTTATCTGACCTATTCCTGTTTTCCGTTCGTCTGTCTGTCTGGAGCAAACGCTTGCGGTTGCCTGAGGTAAGGCAGCCGTTTAGCAAGCGTCCCTGTTATTTGTTCATTTGTGTTCATTCGTTAGTCAGGGTGGCGTGCTTGTCTCTGTTGCGCTTATCGTGCGGAGACCGCGCCGTAAACGCGCTTGTCACTGTTGCGCCTAACGCGCGGTGACCGCGTTTAGGTAGTGCGTTTGTTATTTTCGTTGACATTCTCATTGTATGATTTGCTGTGCCTTTCTCTCTGCTCCTGTGTTTAACCTTTACTCTGTCTTGTGTCACTGTTGGCAATCGCCACTCTTGCGATTGCGTTCACACTTTGGTCTTCGCTGTTGTATGTCGACCGTCGCCGGGTGGCGACTAGATTGGTAGACATACATACATTCTGTCTCTGTGCTCTCTTCCTCAAGAGAAACTATCCTGCTCCGTATTGCCCCATTACGTACAATCATTATCTGGCATCTGTGGCTGTGCAGAGGATCTGTTCCTCTACACTCCACAGCTCCATCTGCTGGCAGGAATTCCCCTCTACAGGTGCATCGCACCGCAGCTGGGTTCTCTCAGATTAGACGCTTGTGGGGGATTTCCGTGGTGTTGGTGCGCAGGTTGTGCGCTGACCACGGAGATAATTCCACAATCGTTACAATTAACTGTTCCTCCCACATCAAAAATTACCCAAATAATTTTTTTTATTAAAAACAAAACAAAACACATAAATAGTGACCTAAGGGTCTGAACTTTTTGAATATGCATGTCAAGAGAGTATATAACTATAATTTTTTTTTTAATTATAAGCTTGTAAATAGTGAGGGACGCAAATTGAAAAAAATGCACCTGTAATGATCTGCGCTGCTGTCTGCACAGGAAGGCAGCTTTTTGACCATTTTTCAGGTCTGCATGCTGCAGGTCCCTGGAAAGGAGACCTGTTTTCACACTGCAAGTTCAGACTTGCTGTTCTGGGAAGGGATTTGCATTCACTCATCTGGTTATTGATAGCTCTGCCTCTTTTGAAGGCTTGCAGTATAAATACCAATTCCTCCCAGAATTCCTTGCTGGTCATAAAGGTTTGGTTCTCCTGGACTTACCTTGAGTTACAGCTCCTCTGCTATTGTTTACTAAATATCATCTTAGAGTAGTTATCCTTGGGAGTGCACTAGCATTCCTTCTAGCGCAGTCAGGTTGTTTATTATCTGTATTGCCTAGTTCTGTCTTATCTGTTGCGATTGCACTTTCTCCAACGGCGGCTGATAGTGAATCGCTCTGTCTGTTTGGATCGCATTCGCCCTAGCCAGGGCCGGTTTAAGCAACAATGGGGCCCCAGGGCAAAATAAACCTGGGGGGCCCCCCCAACATATACCCCGGAACAAAAATCGGCATTAGGGGACCTTTTTTGCAGCTGGAATAGTCAGGGTGTGAAGTCCCAATCGGTTGGAGCTCCACATTCTGGCTATCCCAGCCTGCATGGGGGATAAGGGGTTAAAAAGTTTCAGGAGGGGGGACCCCACAATTTTTTTTTTAATTCCCACACTCTAAACATAAAAAAAAAAAAAAATTGTGAAAATAGGAAAACATGCCAGGGATCTTCATACAGCCATATTGCGGCTGTATAACGATCCCTGGCCAAAGCGCTGTGGCTGCGTATGGACCCCCTGGAAACCCCGTCAGGAAATTTATTGCGCTTTCGTTTGATGCATGTAAAATTACACTACCGTTAGGTTTGTTACTAAGTGACATTTACCGCATTTAAAAGTATACTTTTTTTCCTTCGAAACTTTAAAATCGATTTTCTCAAAAACTATAGGGTCTTTTTGAAAAATTGTTTTTTCCTCTTATTCTTAATGATCTCCTTAACATACCCTGCAAATTTAGGGTTTCTAGCATTTAAGGTGGATTTGCTATTAACCATTAAAGTCGGCAGGTTTTTAAATGTGGTTTTTTTTCCTTTGAAACTTTAAAATCGATTTTCTCAAAAACTATAAGGCCGATTTTGAAAATTTTTTTTTCCTCTTGTAGCCACTGGGGGCCCCTACAAGCTCTGGGGCCCTGGGGCAGCTGCCTCCTTTGCCTTAATGGTAGCGCCGGCCCTGGCCCTAGCGGTAGATGCGGTGGATCTTTCTGTATTCTGTCTTGGAGTGTAAGCCAGAGCAGTGGTTGCTACTGGTTACTCCTTCTGTCTGTCTGTTTGGGTCGCATCCGCCCTAGCGGTAGAGGCGGTGGTTCCTTCTGTATTCTGTCTAGGAGTGTAAGCCAGAGCTACGGTTGCTACTGGTTACTCCTTCTGTCTGTCTTGTCTGTTTCGTGCGATGGTACTGTCGCCAGCGGTGGCTGACAGTGAATCATTCTGTCCTGTTCCTAGATCGCATTCGCCCTAGCGTTAGAGGCGGTGGATCTCCCTTGTCTGTACCATGGAGTCTAACCTTAACTGTGGTTGCTATTGGTTACTCCTTCTCTTTGTATTGTCTGGGACGAACGCTTGCTGTTGTCTGGGTGAGGCAACCGATTAGCAAGCGTTCGCGTTCTCTGTTTGTTTTCTTTTTTTTGTGTTTCATTTGTTAGTCAGGGTTGGTACGCTTTGTCGCTGTTGCGCTTAACGTGCGGTGACTGTGCATTGATCGCGCTTTGTCGCTGTTGCGCTTAACGTGTGGTGACCGCGTGTAGCTAGTCCTGTCTGTTCCTTCGTGTTGGATTGCAGTTTGTTAGTGGTCCTGTCTTTATTCTTCCTATGATCTGTCTTTACTCAGTCTTGTGTCTCTATTAGCAATCGCCATTCTTGCGATTGCTTTCTCACTTTGGTCTTCACTGTTGTATGTCAACCGTCGCCGGGTGGCGACTAGATTGGTGGACATACATACATTCTATCTCTGTGCTCACTCTCGAGAGAGAGGCTATCTTGCTCTGTATTGCTTCATTTCGTACAATTTCCATCTGGCATCTGTGGTTGTACAGAGACCGAGTTCCTCTGTACTCCACAGCTCCATCTGCCGGTTGGAATTCCTCTCTACAGGTGCATTTGCACCAAAGCAGGGTTCCCTTCTCCAAGCGTTTGTGGAGGGTTTCCGCAGTGTCAGCGCACATGTTGTGCGCTGACCTCGGATGTAATTCCACAATCGTTACAGCACCTTTATTTCCAAATAAAATATTGTGATATTTCCAAATAAAATTGTGATAGGGACATAATATAAACGGTGTAATGACCGGGACAAATGGGCAAAAAAAATACATGGGTTTTAATTACGGTAGCATGCATTAATTTCAAGCTATAATGGCCAAAAACTGAGAAATAATGAATTTTTTCCATTTGTTTCTTAATCTTCCTGTTAAAATAGATTTAGAATAAAATTTCAGAGCAAAATGTATCACCCAAAGAAAGCCTAAATAGTGGCGGGAAAAAACAAGATATAGATCATTTCAGTGTGATAAGTAGTGATAAAGTTATTGACCAATAATTGGGAGGTGAAAGTTGCTCGGATGCATAAGGTGAAACAACACTGTAGGGTGAAGTGGTTAAAGGTGCCAAGAACTGCAATAGGGACACACAAACTCCAATCACCTTATGGACTATACCAAAGTCCTATTGGCATGTAAAAAGGCGGGACTTTAAATATTGATCTAACTTTCCAATGAGCTGGTCTGTTTCATTTATTTAACATTATCGCAGGTTTAGCTCATTCTAAGCGATCTGGAGAACTTGAAAAGCTGATTTCTTCTTCCCCAGTGGAGATCTTAGAACAATATTATTTTTTCGCAGAATGAGACGTTTTCCCGACTCCCCCAGGCGTTATTGCGCTATAAACGTCATACGCTGTTACATTTACAGCTCCCGCGTGCCTCTTTCTCTACGCTCCTCAAATCCCAACATCTGGAATAACAGGACTGGAGCGTCTTGGAGCCGGATGCTGGATTATAAGGCTTGGTGCCCCAGGAGGGAGGGGCAGAGCTGGATGCTGGATTACAAGGCTCGGTGCCCCAGGAGGGAGGGGCAGAGCTGGATGCAGGATTACAAGGCTTGGTGCCCCAGGAGGGAGGGGCAGAGCCGGATGCTGGATTACAAGGCTTGGTGCCCCAGGAGGGAGGGGCAGAGCCGGATGCAGGATTACAAGGCTTGGTGCCCCAGGAGGGAGGGGCAGAGCTGGATGCTGGATTACAAGGCTTGGTGCTCCAGGAGGGAGGGGCAGAGCTGGATGCTGGATTACAAGGCTCGGTGCCCCAGGAGGGAGGGGCAGAGCTGGATGCAGGATTACAAGGCTTGGTGCCCCAGGAGGGAGGGGCAGAGCCGGATGCTGGATTACAAGGCTCGGTGCCCCAGGAGGGAGGGGCAGAGCTGGATGCAGGATTACAAGGCTTGGTGCCCCAGGAGGGAGGGGCAGAGCCGGATGATGGATTACAAGGCTCGGTGCCCCTGGAGGGAGGGGCAGAGCTGGATGATGGATTACAAGGCTTGGTGCTCCAGGAGGGAGGGGCAGAGCTGGATGCTGGATTACAAGGCTCGGTGCCCCAGGAGGGAGGGGCAGAGCTGGATGCAGGATTACAAGGCTTGGTGCTCCAGGAGGGAGGGGCAGAGCTGGATGCTGGATTACAAGGCTCGGTGCCCCAGGAGGGAGGGGCAGAGCTGGATGCAGGATTACAAGGCTTGGTGCCCCGGGAGGGAGGGGCAGAGCCGGATGATGGATTACAAGGCTCGGTGCCCCTGGAGGGAGGGGCAGAGCTGGATGATGGATTACAAGGCTTGGTGCCCCAGGAGGGAGGGGCAGAGCCGGATGCAGGATTACAAGGCTTGGTGCCCCAGGAGGGAGGGGCAGAGCTGGATGCTGGATTACAAGGCTTGGTGCTCCAGGAGGGAGGGGCAGAGCTGGATGCTGGATTACAAGGCTCGGTGCCCCAGGAGGGAGGGGCAGAGCCGGATGCAGGATTACAAGGCTTGGTGCTCCAGGAGGGAGGGGCAGAGCTGGATGCTGGATTACAAGGCTTGGTGCCCCAGGAGAGAGAGGAAGAGCTGGATGCTGGATTACAAGGCTTGGTGCCCCAGGAAGGAGGGGCAGAGCTGGATTACAAGGCTTGGTGCCCCAGGAGGGAGGGGCATGGCTGGGTGCTGGATTAAAAGGCTTGGTGCCCCAGGAGGAAGAGCTGTATTACAAGACTTGGTGCCCCAGGAGGGAGTCTATATAAAGTGCTATATAAATACATAATAATAATATGGTAGGACATTAGACTATGACTATGGTAGGATTAGAGTGTGAGCTCCTCTGAGGACAGTCAGTGACATGGCTATGTAGTCTGTAAAGTGCTGCAGAAGATGTCAGTGCTATACACAGTAATAAGCAGTAGCCCCCGGTAGGACAGACTGGTGGGTACCGGGCACACGCTGGCACACCTTGTGCAGGGACAGGTGACTGCTGATGTGACACTTGTGTTGGTGCCTTGTCGCTCTCGGCTGCACTGTGTCACTGTGAAGTGGGAACATGGAGTGTGTATTCCTCCATCCCTCAGACGCAGCGCTCTGTGAATCCCTCGGAGGGTCTGTGGCTGGTGTCCCCATACTGCTGGTAACTGGAGCCCCTCACACCTCGGTATGGCATGCTGATCCATGCAGCTGGGGACATAGCACACACTTCTAGAGCCTGAGTGGCCAGATCTATATCTGGAGCCTGCGCAGCGCCTGCCAATCCGCTGGTATGCGGTGCTGAAACAGTGAAATGCTTGTGGATGTGCCCATTCTGCAACCGCCTGACCTGCCATGCCTCTTATCTGCACTGTGCCCATCATCATATGGGCACAGTGCCGCCCCCTGGAGGCTGCCAGGGAACCATCCATCCCCAGACAGTGTCAGTCACTACAGCATGGGCCCAAACACCAGAGAATACAGCTCCTGGTCCGTGATCGCAACTTTTCCATCGTACTTCACGTGTGTGTATGTATACGTATGTATGTATGCATGTGTGTGTGTGTGTGTGTGTATGTACAGTATATGTATGTATGAATGCGTGTGTGTGTGTGTACAGTATATGTATGTATGAATGCGTGTGTGTGTACAGTATATGTATGTATGAATGCGTGTGTGTGTGTGTGTGTGTGTGTGTGTGTGTACTGTATGTACAGTATATGTATGTATGTATGTATGCGCATGTGTGTGTGTGTGTGTGTGTGTGTGTACTGTATGTACAGTATATGTATGTATGTATGTATGCATGTGTGTGTGTGTATGTATGCGTATGTGTTTAGTGTGTGTGTTTAGTGTGTGTGTTTAGTGTGTGTGTGTGTGTGTGTGTGTGTATATATATATGTGTGTGTGTGTGTGTGTGTGTGTGTGTGTGTGTGTGTGTGTGTATATGTGTGTGTGTGTGTATGTGTGTGTGTGTGTGTGTGTGTGTGTGTATGTGTGTGTGTATGTGTGTGTGTATATATGTGTGTGTATGTGTGTGTGTGTGTGTATATATATATATGTGTGTGTGTGTGTGTGTGTGTGTGTGCATCTGTGTGTGTGTGTGTGTGTGTGTGCATCTGTGTGTGTGTGTGTGTATGTATGTGTATGTGTATATGTGTGTGTGTCTGTATTTATGCGTGTGTATGTGTGTGTATGTACAGTGTGTGTGTGTATGTACAGTGTGTGTGTGTATGTACAGTGTGTGTGTGTGTGTATGTGTGTGTGTGTGTGTGTGTGTGTGTGTGTGTGTGTGTGTGTGTGTGTGTGTGTGTGTGTGTGTGCGTGTGTGTATACAGTGTGTGTGTACAGTGTGTGTGTGTGTGTGTGTGTGTGGAGTGTGTGTGTGTGTGTGTGTGTTTGTGTGTGTGTGTGTGTGTTTGTGTGTGTGTGTGTTTTGGTGTGTGTATCTGTGCGTGTGTGGCTGTATTTATGCGCGTGTGTGTGTGTCTGTATTTATGCATGTGTGTGTGTATGTGTGTGTGTGTGTTTCGGTGTGTATCTGTGCGTGTGTGTCGGTGTGTGTATCTGTATGTGTGTGTGTGTGTTTCGGTGTGTATCTGTGTGTGTGTGTCAGTGTGTGTATCTGTGTGTGTGTATCAGTGTGTGTATCTGTATCTGTATGTGTGTTTCGGTGTGTATCTGTGTGTGTGTGTATCAGTGTGTGTATCTGTATGTGTGTGTGTGTGTTTCGGTGTGTATCTGTGTGTGTGTGTCAGTGTGTGTATCTGTGTGTGTGTATCAGTGTGTGTATCTGTATCTGTATGTGTGTTTCGGTGTGTATCTGTGTGTGTGTGTCAGTGTGTGTATCTGTATGTGTGTGCATACCTCCCAAGATGCACAATTACAGCTGAAGATAAAAGACAACAGATGAAGATGCAGAATTACAGATGAAGACACAGGATTTTTTTATACATTTGTTTTCTGTGAATAAGTGAATAATTCAGAAAAACATTCTGCTATCTATTTAGCTGGGTGGGTGTGGCTATTTAGTCTCTCCAATGAATGAGGTGACCGGGCAGGCATAAGGTAACATCATCATTATTATTAGTAGTAGTATTGAGCCTCTCCCCAGGCCAGGAAGAATCCACAGGAGCCCAGTGACCATTGATGGGGGGGGAGGGGGGGTTGCGTTAGCTTTTCCTATACTTGCTCCAGACTTCTAGACTATGGCAAGAATATAATCCCCAGAGCTCCTCTGCTGGTGACAAACCTCCCAATGACTGTCCAATCCAATGACCCGTCACAGAGTTCCGTTTTATGTGAAGCCTGCCTTAGGCAGAGGAGATGCTTGCAATGCATTATGGGATATGGGGGAGGGGCACCATACTTCCATGACTGCTGTCTCCATAAGGCATATTTTTGGGGCTACTAAGGGGGGGGGGGGGAGATAATCTCCAATCATCAGTGAAGTTCTGCTATCCTCAGGGACATGGCAGTGTCACCCCTCACACAGCTGCATTTGCTCGGGACAGGTTCTCTTTGCCGTGAGTGTCACATGGCGGATTAACCCTTCATCTCCCGAGAGGTTGGGTGGAATGTGGCGCTCGCGGGCTAATAACCAGCATTGTATCCTGTAATAATTCCTCTCCCTCATGCCCCTCTCAGCTGCTCCCTGGCCGGGCTCCAGCCTGGCATCCACTTTCCAGCACGGGGGTCTTACGGGCTTACAGGCGGCTAATTCTGCAGAATGTCACTGGAGAGCGGTCCCAGCCCAAATCCCTGGAATTACTAATAATTACTCCCCACAAAGCTGCGCATCCGCGAGCCCAGCGAGAGAGGCACATTCCGCCACATAATCCCCCTGGAAAGAACCCGGATCCAGTTTTACAAGCCTGCTGTCTGCGGTGTCCCCTCATCTACAGGAAGTACAACCGAGACGAGGGGAGACTGTGACACCGACATGGAACAAACACGATGCCAAGGTGACTGACCCCCAAAAGTCCCGCCGCATCCACGATCCGCCCTCAGGGCCTACAAGAGGGGCTCAGCGGATGTCACCGGCGTGCTGGCGTTTAGGTTACAGGGGGCACAATACAGCCAATGTCTCAGGAACCCGTTTATCAAAATCATCACACAATCATGTGTAGACTTCACCTCGCCTTAACTACCAAAGACCACGTCACGCCAATGGGCGTGAACACGGCGGCAGCCCCAGGAACGCTTAACACAGTGGTCCTCAAACTAAGGCCCGTGGGCTGAATGTGGCCCCCTGAGGCTTTTTTACCGGCCCCCACACACAAATTGTATCACTTATAGATGTGGTCAGCTACATTTTTAAATATTGGTGTTCCGCATATAGAATAGCAGTGCTGGCTCCACCCATCCACATGGAAGCCAATAAGCAGTAATTCGCTGGTCTCCAATCCAATTTTACTTCAGGTGACACTGCTGTCTAATTGGACTGCAGGTTGTCACCTGGGTATGCTTCACTGTCTGGCCCGTAAAGACTTCTACATCATGTTATGTATACTCCGGCCCCCCAGCAGTCTGCGGTACGTTGACCGGGCCTCCACCCAATACGTTTGGGGACACCTGGTCTAACGCCAATTGGTGCCAAGTCCTGGGGTGGGGTTTTGCAGGAGATCATGTGCGCCGATGCACGCTTGAATGAAGGAGCGAAACCGCCGTCTATTTATAATGTACAGCGCTGCGATTTACGGCAGCGTTGTACTGGAGACAGCCGTGTCACTCGGCTGTCCCCTCTGGAGGCACACAAGCGATCATCTCTTAATAGGCTGAAGCCTATGACAGCCGATCGCTGTCATTGGGTAGAGGGTGGAGGAAGGGCGGGGTTAAGATAAATTAATTTTAAAAAATGTAAAATGTATTGAAAAATAAAACATAAATAAACATTAAAAAAAATAAACAAACACCCCTGCAATCAGAGCCCACCAACAGAAAGCTCTGTTGGTGGGCAGAAAAGGGGGAGGAAATCACTTGTGTGCTGAGCCCTTAAAGCTGCAGTGGCCTAAATTGTAAAAAATAGCCTTGTCACTAGGGGGGTGTAAGCCTACGGTCCTGGAGGTTAAGCTCTGTACACACGTTAGACCGCAGTCATTGGAAATGAACAGGTTGGCCGAGAATCGTCTAAAGAAAGTGTCCCAACAATAGGAAAAGATAGGGATGATCAATGAGAGGCAAATATTTCCGAGTTCATACAGATTTATGTAAATTCTTATGCAAATACCGTATAGGCAGTATGTGCAGAGCTCCACAATTGTGGACTAAAATACACAACCTGCATTCAAAACAGGTACATCAAAGGAGGACGTTAGCTTCAGTATAAATAATATGTGCACAAATTATTCCCTACTAGACTTCCCCACGGCGATGACAGGTCCTCTCGGGGAAGACCTACCGCTAGTCTAGTGGCTGGATAGTGTAATGGTTAAGGGCTCTGCCTCTGACACAGGAGACCAGGGTTCAAATCTCGGCTCTGCCTGTTCAGTAAGCCAGCACCTATTCAGTAGGAGACCTTAGGCAAGTCTCCCTAACAGTAGCAGTCTACTGCCTATAGAGCGCGTCCTAGTGGCTGCAGCTCTGGCGCTTTGAGTCCGCCAGGAGAAAAGCGCTATATAAGTCTTTGTCTTTAGTCTAATGAACAAAACAGGCTCTGCATGCCTCTGTTAGTCTACAATTCAGTTGCAGCCTATGAGCGCGGTCATTTGCTTGATGTCTGTTTGAGAGAAATGTGTATACTATTTTATGACTAGCAGCACTAGGAAAAAATCGTGTTTTTATCGTTAGACTAGCGGTAGGTCTTCCCCGAGAGGACCAGTCACCGCCGTGGGGAAGTCTAGTAGGGAAGAATTTGTGCACATAGTATTTATACTGAATTTGCTGTACCTGTTTTGAATGCAGGTTGTGTATTTTAGTCCACATTGTGGAGCTCTGCACATCTATTGCAGGTAGTCAATTCGGGTGCAGCCTCTGTTTGGAAGCGCTGCCAATGTCTCCCACCCAGATTTAAGTTGATTGGTTCATTTTCAAGCTGCATTTATTTGCATAAAAATGTACATAAATTTGCATGAACATAGAAATATTTGCATTCTTAGTAAATGAAAGCGATTGTCGTCCATGTAGACTGATCTGGCGGATCGGTTCGAATAATAATCGGTTTATCGATGGTACCGCATGATGGCAAACGATCGGTCCATTCAAAACATTCACGTGTTTCGAATCTCGCACTTCCAGGTCCTTATTTTAAAAGCTTCCAGTGACCATCCAATCAGGAGACCGTCATTGTACCATCGCTGAATTCAAATTTGCATCAACATCGTTCGCTCGACGCTAACCAAGGAGGATCGCTTGTTTTCTGCCCAAGATCTAGCGTGTGTATGGAGTTTTCAGAAGTGTGACACAACGTCAGTGTTCTCTCCAGAAATTATTTCCAGCCGGGTGGCGTGAAAAAGTAGCCGGGTGGGGTGAGATGAGAGAATGCAGGGCCGGTGTTTCTCTGCACAACTCTGCTTACAGCATATGAAGAGGTGAGCTGATAACAGCCGGGTGCTCAACAAAACTAGTCGGGTGGAGCGCCCGCCTAAAAGAGCCTGGGGAGAACAGTGAACATCATTCACTTAAAACTCCCAAAAAACTGAATTTAAAACATGGAGCGAATATTTATCATCGTTGCCCTAACGGATGAACCATGACCCAAAAGATTTACACATTTTTGTTGTTTGTTCTCTGTCCCATATCAAAGCAAAGCCTGAATTTAATGTTTCTTCACTTGATCTCATATTTGCCATTTTCTACGTATCGGAATAACATTCTTTCACTAATGCAGTGCTATCTTACCTCACCGGCCAGAGCTGCAGGCTGCGCTCTCTCTGCATCATGGGGCGTCCATCTTGCAATCTGCAAATTCAGAACATGACATTACTTGCAAAAATTATGATTCCAATTAACATTTGTCACTAATTTCATTTACTGAAGGGTTATCCCAGCCTCTGAGCCCAACTAGGAGTATAGTGTTTACACTAGAGGGGCAGAGCAAGGTCAAGGAGTGAGTCAACACTATCCAAAGTCACAGCTCTACTCTATAGAAAACCACAGCTAAAAAAGTAATTATCTTCACAAAACAAAAGATATGTGTGGAAATGTTTTTGTTAGAAAAACTCTCCTATAGCATTTGTTCTGTGTTCCTGAGTACAGAAACATTTTATGAATAATTGAGTTTTATTTGTAAATGCAGAGTGAAAAAAATACTTTGACTATATCTTATGTGTGAAGAAATTAAATACAGTGGAGATAGATTTCAGATTTGCTCACAGCTCCCCCTGCTGGTGAGACTTTTATTAACAGGAATGTTTCCCACACATCTAAAAGCAACCAAGTCCCAGGATCCATTTACTTGGCTGATTGAGGAGGGTTGGCGAGTCCATGTGTCTGTTGCAGAGTTGTCTTATCTTAATACATTGCTTAAAGGACACTTGAAGTGAGAGGGTTACGGAGGTAGCCATATTTATTTCCTTTTAAAACATACCAGTTGCCTGGCTGTAGTGCTGATCTCTTTGGCTGCAGTAGTGTCTGAATCACACCAGAAACAAGCATGCAGCCAATCCAGCTAATCAGCGGGACAGCCAGGCAATGTGTATTGTTTAAAGCCAGCCGCCATATTCCTCTCACTTCAGATTCCCTTTAAAGAGGAGCTGTCAGCCGTACTATCTCAGAAAAAACAACAACACATATATAAGTAGATAAATACTTGCTCTACTTACATAACATATGTACTCCTCTGTCCACGTTTTGACTTTAGTGATTTTTCTACAGTAAAAAAAGAGAAAATCCTTCTTAGCATTTCCCATTTTAACTGTGGCTATTTTGAAGCCAATCCTGATGTCATTTCCTCCCTTAATCGCCTCTTCCTGATTGTGTATGAATTGCCCGCCCTCCTCCAGGTCTTCAGGCACTCCCACCCAGCTCTGCAATAGAAAGTGCATTGTCTCAGCATGGGAAATATCGACCAATCAGAGTGTAACAGAGGTGTGGGAGGGGAAAACAGGAGGGAAAGAGGCTTCAGCCAATCAGGCTGCACTAGTTAAGTCTGAGGAGAAGTAGAGAAGCAAAAAAGGACAACCCAGCATGCCCTGCAACTTCCTTTGTGCGTACCAAATTTTGTGTGTACCAAATAAGAGTCAGGTAAACTGGGGAATGATCATTTATCAACAAGAGAAGTAATAGTGATTGTAACTTTTGGATCGCCTGGTTAGCATCCCTATTACTTGTTTACCAGATAAAAATAAAGAATTGAATTTTTATTTTATGCCCGACAGTTACACTTTAAGAAAAAAAGATGTTCTTACATACAGAAAATTCCTGTTCCTGCCAGCAGGTGGAGCTCCAAACATTAAAATGTAACATCCTTCCTTCCTCCCCGCCCCTTCCTTTTTACCGCCCCTCCCTCCCTCACTTCTTCCTTCTCTTGTTTTATGCCATCCCCTATACTTCTCCCATGATTCCCAGTAAGGCTGTTCTGATAAGGTAGAGCTGGTGTTGGTGTACATTGGCTGTGTCCCCCTCCCCCATAGAAGGTTACCTGCAGTCCCTCCGTGTCGTCTCTGCCCGGAAAAGCAGAAAATTTGTACTTACCTCTGTAATTTTCCTTTCCTGATATAACTCCATGTCGGCATACTTCCTGGGTTAGCTCCTCCCCCCTAACCCCTATAGGACCCATTCAAATCTATAAATAAGGGCATGACCCCTAGAGCCTCATTCTCTTATATAGCACTCAAACACTCAAGAGCAATATGGGAGGGTCGTATGCCGACATGGAGTTATATCAGGAAAGGAAAATTACAGAGGTAAGTACAAATTTTCTGCTTTCCTGATATCTCCATGTCGTCATACTTCCTGGGATATAACTAGCATCCATAAATAAATACCAGACGGGTGGGTTATAATGCAAATTCATTTATCAATTGAGGTCAAAACTTTTTTTCCAAAATTCACAGTTGTCAACAAAGAAGGATCAATACAGTAATGTTTAATAAAAGTATTTGGTGAAGACCAATTTGCCGCCTTGCAAATTGTAGTGAGGGAAACCCCTGCAGATGCTGCCCAAGATGCTGAAACACTCCTGGTTGAGTGAGCTGTTGTACATGGCATATCCATTGACCCCTTAGCTCTATAAGCAGCTTTGATTAGCCTGATAATCCAAGTGGCAATAGTTCTTGCCGTAACCTCCCTTCCCTTTCTAGGACCTGAGGGACAGATGAATAGGTGATTCGAATTTCTGAATGTCTGAGTAGATAGAATGTATTGTTTCAAAACTCTTGAAATGTTCAATGGATGACCATCTGGTTGGCCCTCATCTGCAGGAAATGATGGTAATGTCCACTCCTGATTCAAATGTTTCACTGAGACCACCTTAGGAAGAAAGTCCAGAACTGGTCTGAGCACCACTCTGTCGGGAAAGAACATGATGTGAGGATCGAGGACTCCTAACGCTTGAATTTCTGATACCCTTCTTCCAGAGGATATTGCCACTAGAAAAGTAGCTTTTAATGTTAAGTTCCAGATAGAGCATGAGTGAAGTGGTTCAAATGTTGATGAAGATAGGTATTCTAAAACTAGAGGGAGATCCCAAGATGGTATAATTTTCTTTATAGGGGGTCTAATTTTCAACATAGCTTGAAAGAATTGTTGGATTAGTCTGTCTGATGACAGTCTCTGTCCTATTAAGGCTGAAATAGCTGATACTTGCCCCCTGAGAGTACTGACACCAAGGCCCAAATCTACCCCTGTTTGTACAAAGTCCAGGATGTGAGGAATGGAAGGTGAAAGAAAGTCTATCCCTCTATCTGTGGAAAAATCGATGAATTTCTTCCACACTCTATGATAAGATCTATTAGTTGACTTCTTTCTAGCCTTTAGGAGAGTCTCCACCACTGCTGATGAGAAACCAGCTTTTAGCAGGATCCTCCTCTCAACTTCCAAGCCGTTAGTGCAAGGATTTTCGGATTCTGATGAAAAAGGCCGATCTGCGACAGTAGATCTGGTGATGTTGGTAGTCTGATTGGGGAGCATACAGACATGCTAGTTAGAAGAGGGAACCAGGGCCTCTTCGGCCAGAAAGGAGCAATCACTATTGCCACCACTTTCTCTGTTTGTAATTTCTTCAAAAACCTCAAAAGAAGTGGGACTGGAGGGAATGCATACACTTTCGATGTCTGCCATGGAATCAATAAAGCATCCACTCCACTCGTGTTGGGAACCTGGCTTCTGGAAAAGAACATAGGTAGCTGGTTGTTCAGATGGGATGAGAAGAGATCCACTTGAGGTAGACCCCACAAATGAACTATTTGCTTGAACACTGCTCGATTCAGGTGCCACTCGTTGTTGTCTAAGTATTTTCTGGAGAGGAGATCCGCTTGGATGTTCATCTTCCCAGGCAAATGAACTACTCTGATTGCCAAAAGGTTCTCCTCTGCCCAAGCCATCAGCGGAGCTAGCTCCTTCATCAAGGTGACACTCCTGGTCCCCCCCTGGTTCTGAATATAAGCTACCGTTGCTCGATTGTCCGATTGTATGCAAAGAGCGGACCCGACTATCTTCGGAGCAAAAGCCTGCATTGCCTTGATCACTGCTCTCAACTCCAACACATTGGACACCATCTTGTTTTCCGTTTTGGGCCAGACTCCCTGAGCCCAACTCTGACCACAGTGCGCTCCCCAACCAATCTGGCTTGCATCCGATGTAATCGTGATCCAAGAATAGGTGCTTAAAGAGTGACCTTGACTCAAATTCTCGATCTTCGTCCACCATTATAGAGAGAGTCTGCATGTCATTGAAATTTTTATTTTCTGATTCATGGAAGTCTGATTCCACTGGGAGAGAAAGTTCATCTGAAATGGTCTCATGTGCCACCTCGACCACTTGATCATCGGTAAAGTAGATGACATCATTCCTAATACTCGAAGACATTGTCTGGCCGACAGGGTTGAATATTGAAGGATTTGACATATTAGCCCCCTGAATTTCCACAGTTTTTCCTCCGGAAGTGACACAATTCCTTGCTGTGTGTTGAACGCTGCTCCCAGATAGATGATTTCCTTGGAAGGCCTTAATTGGCTCTTCTGCCAATTTATGATCCATCCCAGGTCGGTTAGAAACTGTATCGTCTGATTCTTGTGTGACTCGAGTGTTTCTGCTGTATCTGCTAGGACTAGGATGTCGTCTAGGTAATGGTAGACTCGTATACCCCTCAACCTCAGCTGTGCTATGGCTGTCACTAGGACTTTTGCGAAAGTCCGTGGTGCGGTCGAAAGTCCGAACGGTAGGGCAGTAAACTGAAGATGAATGTTGTTGACGCAAAACCTTAAATACTTCTGATATTTGTGATGAATTGGGATATGGAGGTATGCATCCTGGAGATCTATGGTTATCATCAAGTCGTTTGGCATTACCACTAGAATTATTGATTGAAGTGATTCCATCTTGAATCTTGGTACTATAATGGATCTGTTTAGATACTTGAGGTCGATTACTGGTCGGAATCCTCCACTCTTTTTCTCCACCAAAAATAAATGAGAATAAACCCCCTGGCCTCTCTCCTGAGCAGGAACTGGTATCACTGCGTTCTGTTCTTGTAAACATTGTATGTAATTTAATAAGGTTTCTGCTTTCTGGGGATTCTTTGGGACATTCGAGTGTAGAAATCTCTCTCTGGGTCTGTGATGGAAATGCCACTTGTGACCTTTGGATATGGTGGATATTGCCCATTTGTCTGGTATCCTCTCCACCCAATTGTCCCTGAAGATTCTGAGTCTTGAACCCACTGGAGACAAAAGGGTGGGCGTGGTTTCAAAAAGACTGCTTTGATTGTCCGGAAGACTGGATGTTGGATTTGAGGGATCTGGCTAGGGATGACTGTGAGCTTTTCCAATTCCTTTTAAATTGGCGGCCTGGCTTATACGATCTTGCTTCCCTGTAACGATTGTTCTGAGGCTTCTTGAAGGTTGAAAAGTTCTTCCTGGGTGGTCTGTCTTATGGAATCAACCCTGATCTTCCACCCGTCACCCTGGAGATCGCTTTGTCCATTTCTGAGCCAAATAATGTTGCGCCGTCAAATGGAATCTTTACCCAGCCTTGCTTGGATGATATATCAGCCATCCATGGTTTGAGCCATAATGCTCTCTTTGCGGTTACTGATGTAAGCATATTTCTAGATGAGGACCTCAGGATGTCCATAGACGCCTCACCAATAAAGTCCGCTGCAATATTTAGGTCCTCCATTGCTGAAAGAATATCATCTTTACTAGCATCTGCCACTATAGCTTGTTCTATGTTCCCGGTCCACACTTTTATAGCTTTGGCCACTGAAGTAAGGGCAATAGCAGGCCTGCATGCTGAACCTGACAATAGATAGGACTTTTTCAAGTCATTGTCCACTCTTCTTTCAAGAGGATCTTTAAATATTGCAGCATCTTCTTTGGATAAAGTGACATGCTTCACTAACCTAGAAAGTGATGCGTCAACTGCTGGAGGATTATATAAGAAGGGAAGATCTTCCTCCTTTAGAGGGTATAGTTTAGAAAAGCGATTGTGCTGAGACTGCTTGTTTTCTGTCTTTTTCCATTCATCAAGAATTAATTCTTTAATCTCTTTAATTATCGGAAAAGTATTAGTCTTTTTCGTTAAATGCGAATAGTATTGCTTGCTCTGTCCCTGCTCCTCTGGGGGATCTGACCATTCCAGAGCTTCCTTAACAGCTGTTATAAAGGGATTTGTCAATTTAAAGTCAAATAAACAAGCCGGCTCTCCTTCCTCTGGTCCCTCAGCCTCCTCAGGTTCCTGCTCTTCTTGTAGAGGAGCAGCTGGACCTTGAGTAGATACCTCCTCTCTGACAACCTTCCTGATTATTTCTGATAAATCCTCAGTTTTTTCTTCCTGTGTCTTAGCCAATTGACTAAAACAGGACTCGCATACAGTTTTATCTATCATGGCCTGTTTGGGGCATGCCCAGCATTGACCTTTGTCTGGCAAATGTCTGTATATAGGAGATCTACTTCTAGAACGATAATTTCGTCTACGATGAGAAGATCTAGATGAACGTCTTCTTGATCGAGATCTTGATCTTGAACGAGAAGATTTACTTCTACTTTTCTTAGACTTATGCTTCTTAGATCTGGATTTAGATCTGGAGCTTCGTTTGTGAGAGTCCGATCGTCCTCTTGTCTCAGACAGTGTACTACAAGAGAAGAAAGCAATAATTTAATTGCTATTAATCTCTTTATCATTCTTTTTTTTTTTTTTTTTTTATATATATATATATGGTCCCTTTAAAAAAACCTTACCCAGATGGACCTGGTGGATCATTATTATCAGCAGGATTCACTGTGAAGACATAACCTTAAATAAATATACATGTATGCAAAAAAGAAAATGCATACACATATTCATAATTATTCTATTCCATGAAACACTTAAATACCCATAAACCAAAACTGCCTACCTAAATCTGACAAGATATTGAAAGAGCAAAAGATAAATATGCTTACATGAGGACTCCATAGTAAGTCATGCGCAGGCACTTGATGTAAGAGGCAGGTGGAAGGGCAGGAACGCCAGACGCAGCCGACCTAGCAGGCAGAGCACAGTCTGATACTGACTCTGCCTGCTTTTAAATACACCGCTGAGAGAGCGTGGCAAGCGTCCCTACGCATTCAGGGCGCGTTGCCCTCAACCAAGATGGCCGCCGCCGTAAGGCTTGCCCAAAAACGACTCTATGCATGCGCGCGCATGCGCAAATGTCACTTCCGGACGCTCGTCCGAGCGGCGAGCACCGCTCATCGAGCCGACAGCCGGGACCACAATGATACACAAAAAACATCCTGCCAGACATACCAATATGACAGAACGACTCCGCAGCCACCAAGCAGCATACCAACAGCGGAGGATAAGGTAACAATATTAAGCCCCAAAAAGGGTACACAGTGAATCCTCTGGGGCATTTAGCCCCCTGAAATGCTCAATGATCCTAAGGACCCCCTTTAAAAGCACATTTAGTAGCAAGAGGATGGTCCTTCTTAGTCAGGAAAAGATTATATAGAAAAACCTGACTGACAAGGGCAAGGCGCTCAATGAGACTTTACCTAAAACCTGAAAAATAAAGAAACATGAAATACATACAATATCTATCTTACTTCTACTATGGATCCTATAGTGTTTGAGGACAAAAAAGAGAATGAGGCTCTAGGGGTCATGCCCTTATTTATAGATTTGAATGGGTCCTATAGGGGTTAGGGGGGAGGAGCTAACCCAGGAAGTATGACGACATGGAGATATAAGGAAATACAAATATCCAGGGAAGCCCCACCCTTCTGTGCAAAATCTGAGAGCTCCACCTAAAGCTCATATGGGGATGGAATATTCTGTAGATAGGGGCTGAAATTATACACATTTATTTTCCTTCACTGAACACAATAGGTTCAATTCACAAAACTTCTCATGACTTATTTATCACCTAATTAATAAAAATAACCTTTCAGCACATTTACAAGCAAAATAATCACTCAAAGTAACTTGTTCCTGATTAACTTCATTTCAATATTACTTTGCTTGCCTTAATTATATTTTATTTTTGCTCTTTGGGACCTTAAAGGATACCTGAAGTGACATGTGACATGATGAGATAGACATGTGTATGTACAGTGCCTGGCACACAAATAACTAGGCTGTGTTCCTTTTTTTCTTTCTTTGCCTGAAAGAGTTAAATATCAGGTATGTAAGTGGCAATTCCTGTCTGTCAGGACTGGATCAGACTACAGTGCGACCCTCACTGATAAGAAAGTACAGCTATGAAACACTTTCCTAGCATAAAATGGCTTCTGAGAGCAGGAAAGAGATAAAAAGGGTCAATGGTTCATAGATTTTAGCTCTGGCATACTTCAATGAATGTGTCATTGAGCAAAGACTATAAAACAGTAAAAACGTAAAAAGTAGATTCAAATATAAAATAAAACAGTGTAATATCTTAAAAAGTCATTTTTAGGAGAAGGAGAATAGATACAATTATTTATTTCATTAGTTTATTTTCACCTCAGGTGTTCTTTAAAAATGTAACATGGATAAGGTGAAAACAGGTGAGAAAGCTTTGTGAAGTGGTCTCCCCAGAAGTTTTTTTCCAGCCGGGGGGCATGAAAAAGTAGCCGAGTGGGGTGTAAGGGGGGGAATTCAGGGCCTATGCAACTGTGCTTACAGCATAGGAGGAGGAGGCGAGCCGATGACAGCCGGGTGCTCACCAAAATTAGCCGGGTGGAGCACCCGCCTAAAAGTGCCTGTGGAGAACACTGTAAAAGTGCCCATACACACATTGATTTTCCCATGCAAATAAAATTTGATGGATCAGACATTTTAAAAGACAACTGTAGCAAGAGGTATATGGAGGCTGCCATATTTATTTCCTTTTAAGCAATACCAGTTGCCTGGCTATCCTGCTGATCCTCTGCCTCTTATACTTTCATCCATAAACCCTGAACAAGCATGCAGCAGATCAGGTGTTTCTGACATTACTGTCAGATCTGACAAGATGAGCTGCATGCTTGTTTCTGGTGTGATTCAGACACTACTGCAGCCATACTGCCAGGTAATTAGTATTGTTTAAAAGGAAATAAATATGGCAGCCTCCACATAACTCTCGCTACAGTTGTCCTTTTGACCAGAAATCAGTTGAAAGTATCCATTGGGTAGGACGGAAAATCTAAGTTGACCAAGGAGTGGCGGTAGATTGACAGCCCATAGCGTTGTACAGCAATGCTGCAGTTCAGCTGATTTTCAATAGATTCCCTGCTGGAATGACAAGACATATTGTGCTTTTTTCCTGGCGGACTCAAAGCGTTCCACGGGTCAGCAGGATCATTAGGGAGCCGCCGGGCCGAGGCATAGGCTGGAGAGGCTCCAGCCTCAGGGCGCAGTGTCGGAGGGGGGCGCACAATTCATTCGGCTGTCATTCCTAATTGTGTTTGAAGCAGAAATAAATAAGAAAAGGGGATACATGGCAGTGACTGCAAGCCAGATAACTAGATATTAAGGTGTTGGAGAGGTTGTGGGCCCTGTGGCCCTCTTAGTGTAATAGCAATCAGTGTGTGACGGCTGGGGTGGGAGGGATGGAGGGCCCTCTTAGTCTAATAGCAATCAGTGTGTGACAGCTGGGGTGGGAGGGATGGGGAGGGGCCTCTTAGTCTAATAGCAATCAGTGTGTGACGGCTGGGGTGGGAGGGATGGAGGAGGGGCCTCTTAGTCTAATAGCAATCAGTGTGTGACGGCTGGGGTGGGAGGGATGGGAGGGGCCTCTTAGTGTAATAGCAATCAGTGTGTGACGGCTGGGGTGGGAGGGATGGGGAGGGGCCTCTTAGTCTAATAGCAATCAGTGTGTGACGGCTGGGGTGGGAGGGATGGAGGAGGGGCCTCTTAGTCTAATAGCAATCAGTGTGTGACGGCTGGGGTGGGAGGGATGGGGAGGGGCCTCTTAGTCTAATAGCAATCAGTGTGTGACGGCTGGGGTGGGAGGGATGGAGGGCCCTCTTAGTCTAATAGCAATCAGTGTGTGACAGCTGGGGTGGGAGGGATGGGAGGGGCCTCTTAGTTAGAGTGACCAGACGTCCCGGATTGCCCGGGACACGTCCCGGATTCGGGGTCCGCTGTCCCAGGCTTAATGAGGTCCCGGGAAACGTCCCGCTTTCAGCAGCGGGACGTCCCGGCCTCGGGACTCTGGCCACTCTCTCCTCAATGAACTGGCAGCGGCGTCTATAGACGCCGTGCCAGTTCATTGCCCGCAGCCCCGCTCCAGCCTCCTCTTCCGGTGTCTGTTTCCGACACCGGCAGGCGAGCAGGGCTACGGCAAGATGGCTGCCGAAGCCCTGTACTGGAGACCTATTTGTGTCACTAGTACAGGGCTTCGGGCGCCATCTTGCCGTAGCCCTGTCAGCGCGGGAGAGAAGAGCAGGAGGAGGAAGACGGTCCCGGGACGGAGCAGCGCGCCAGAGGCCGGACACTTCTGCCAGGTGAGTAAATGCTTTCTTTTCCAGGTGAAATGTTTGCCCGCATTGTTTCTTTTCCAGGTGAAATGTTTGCCCGCATTGTTTCTTTTCCAGGTGAAATGTTTGCCCGCATTGTTTCTTTTCCAGGTGAAATGTTTGCCCGCATTGTTTCTTTTCCAGGTGAAATGTTTGCCCGCATTGCGTTTCTTTTCTGGTGAAATGTTTGGCCGCAGTGCGTTTCTTTTCTGGTGAAATGTTTGCCCGCAGTGCGTTTCTTTTCTGGTGAAATGTTTGGCCGCAGTGCGTTTCTTTTCTGGTGAAATGTTTGCCCGCAGTGCGTTTATTTTGTACTGACATGTTGCCCGCATTGCGTTTATTTTGTACTGACATGTTTGCCCGCATTGCATTTATTTTATACTGACATGTTGCCTATTGCGTTTATTTTCTGGTGTCCGGGGTAACTGTTACTGCATTTATTATTTAATGGTCATAGATGGCTATGTTTGCTGCTTTGTGGTTACGGTATACTATTAGCATCACACAGTTTCTGCACACCCATGATACAAAGTCTCGTTTGTCCACATCATGGCGTAAACACTGCTTTCTTATGCCTCGCTGTTACATCATTACGTTAGCTCCGCCCATACAATGTCATGGCCACGCCCATTTTTTCGGCGCGCCCCCTCCCCCAGTCTTCGCCGCTGCGTACTCCTCACTCCTTCCCTCTTTTCGCCGCGGCGCGCTGCGCGCGCCGCCCCCCCCCCACGCCCCCCCCCCCCCCCCCCGTCCCAGGTTGGACCCACAAAAATATGGTCACTCTATCTTAGTGTAATAGCAATCAGTGTGTGACGGCTGGGGTGGGAGGGATGGGGAGGGGCCTCTTAGTCTAATAGCAATCAGTGTGTGACGGCTGGGGTGGGAGGGATGGGGAGGGGCCTCTTAGTCTAATAGCAATCAGTGTGTGACGGCTGGGGTGGGAGGGATGGAGGGCCCTCTTAGTCTAATAGCAATCAGTGTGTGACAGCTGGGGTGGGAGGGATGGGAGGGGCCTCTTAGTGTAATAGCAATCAGTGTGTGACGGCTGGGGTGGGAGGGATGGGGAGGGGCCTCTTAGTCTAATAGCAATCAGTGTGTGACGGCTGGGGTGGGAGGGATGGAGGAGGGGCCTCTTAGTGTAATAGCAATCAGTGTGTGACGGCTGGGGTGGGAGGGAAGGGGCCTCTTAGTGTAATAGCAATCAGTGTGTGACGGCTGGGGTGGGAGGGAAGGGGCCTCTTAGTGTAATAGCAATCAGTGTGTGATGGCTGGGGTGGGAGGGATGGAGGAGGGGCCTCTTAGTGTAATAGCAATCAGTGTGTGACGGCTGGGGTGGGAGGGATGGAGGGGCCTCTTAGTGTAATAGCAATCAGTGTGTGACAGCTGGGGTGGGAGGGAGGGAGGGGGGAGGGGCCTCTTAGTATAATATCAATCAGTGTGTGACGGCTGGGGTGGGAGGGATGAGGGAGGGGCCTCTTAGTGTAATAGCAATCAGTGTGTGACGGCTGGGGTGGGAGGGATGGGGAGGGGCCTCTTAGTGTAATAGCAATCAGTGTGTGACGGCTGGGGTGGGAGGGATGGGGAGGGGCCTCTTAGTCTAATAGCAATCAGTGTGTGACGGCTGGGGTGGGAGGGATGGAGGGGCGCACTTTGGTGTCTCAGCCTTGGGTGCTGCCTTGCCCAAAGACTCCTCCCTGTTTTACCTACTGGCATGAGACGGGATTCGAAACCCTGGTCAAAGGCTCAAATCCCAGCCTTACCAGTACGCTATCCAGATGACCTATGGAAGATGGATCAGTAGAAGATGGATGTTCTGTGTGTGGTGGAAATTGATTTCTTTCAGAGAAGAATCAATTGTTTTGGAACACTGAGTGAGTGAGCTTTGTAAAGCGCTGCGGAATATGTTGGCGCTATATAAATAAAAAATAATCTATATGTGTGTGGCCAGCTTTCACCTCCTTAGTGGTAACCCCGAGTCAGGCTCGGGCCGGAAATTCTCAGCTCAGAGCGGTAACCCCGAGCCTGACTCGTGGTAGCTGCCGGGAGGCATATGTAGAGCATAGCGCATGCTGGCAGCCATTCTTGTTCCGGTCCTCAGAGTGTTCTCGATTTATGTGGTGAGATCATGGTTTGTCTTTATGACGACAGCTGGCAATCTCACTATAGGGGGTAAAGTACGTGTCCCCTCTGTAGGATGAGTCTGGCCATTCTCCATGCAACACTCACTGACGTGTCACTACATGTAGCTCAGCCGAGGTCTCTGTCCTAAGAGGAGACATTGGAGGAATATGCAGCAGTTTCCGGAGTCTCCTGACCGGTGACCACATGTAGCCCAGCCGGGGTCTCTGTCCTGAGAGGGGACATTGGAGGACTATGCGGCAGTTTCCGGGTTCTCCTGACCGGTGACCACATGTAGCCCAGCCGGGGTCTCTGTCCTGAGAGGGGACATTGGAGGAATAGGCGGCAGTCTCCGGAGTCTCCTGACCGGTGACCACATGTAGCCCAGCCGAGGTCTCTGTCCTGAGAGGGGACATTGGAGGACTATGCGGCAGTTTCCGGGGTCTCCTGACCGGTGACCACATGTAGCCCAGCCGGGGTCTCTGTCCTGAGAGGGGACATTGGAGGAATATGCGGCAGTTTCCGGAGTCTCCTGACCGGTGACCACAAGTAGCCCAGCCGGGGTCTCTGTCCTGAGAGGGGACATTGGAGGAATATGCGGCAGTTTCCGGAGTCTCCTGACCGGTGATCACATGTAGCCCAGCCGGGGTCTCTGTCCTGAGGGGGGACATTGGAGAGATATGCGGCAGTTTCCGGGGTCTCCTGACCGGTGACCACATGTAGCCCAGCCGGGGTCTCTGTCCTGAGAGGGGACATTGGAGGAATATGCGGCAGTTTCCGGAGTCTCCTGACCGGTGACCACATGTAGCCTAGCCGGGGTCTCTGTCCTGAGAGGGGACATTGGAGAGATATGCGGCAGTTTCCGGAGTCTCCTGACCGGTGACCACAAGTAGCCCAGCCGGGGTCTCTGTCCTGAGAGGGGACATTGGAGGAATATGCGGCAGTTTCCGGAGTCTCCTGACCGGTGACCACATGTAGCTCAGCCGAGGGTCTCTGTCCTGAGGGGGGACATTGGAGGAATATGCAGCAGTCTCCGGAGTCTCCTGAACGGTGACCACATGTAGCCCAGCCGGGGTCTCTGTCCTGAGGGGACATCGGAGGAATATGCGGCAGTTTCCGGGGTCTCCTGACCGGTGACCACATGTAGCCCAGCTGGGGGTCTCTGTCCTGAGAGGGGACATTGGAGGAATATGCGGCAGTCTCCGGAGTCTCCTGACCGGTGACCACATGTAGCTCAGCCGAGGTCTCTGTCCTGAGAGGGGACATTGGAGGAATATGCGGCAGTTTCCGGGGTCTCCAGACCGGTGACCACATGTAGCCCAGCCGAGGCCCTCTCTCCTCAGAGGGGACATTGGAGGAATATGCGGCAGTTTCTGGAGTCTCCTGACCGGTGACCACATGTAGCCCAGCCGGGGTCTCTGTCCTGAGAGGGGACATTGGAGGAATATGTGGCAGTTTCCGGAGTCTCCTGACCGGTGACCACATGTAGCCCAGCCGGGGTCTCTGTCCTGAGGGGGGACATTGCAGAGATATGCGGCAGTTTCCGGGGTCTCCTGACCGGTGACCACATGTAGCCCAGCCGGGGTCTCTGTCCTGAGAGGGGACATTGGAGGAATATGTGGCAGTTTCCGGAGTCTCCTGACCGGTGATCACATGTAGCCCAGCCGAGGTTCTCTGTCCTGAGAGGGGACATTGGAGGAATATGCGGCAGTCTCCGGAGTCTCCTGACCGGTGACCACATGTAGCCCAGCTGGGGGTGTCTGTCCTGAGAGGGGACATTGGAGGAATATGCGGCAGTTTCCGGGTTCTCCTGACCGGTGACCACATGTAGCCCAGCCGGGGTCTCTGTCCTGAAGGGACATTGGAGGAATATGTGGCAGTTTCCAGAGTTTCCTGACCGGTGACCACATCATGTAGCCCAGCCGAGGTTTTTGTCCTGAGGGGACATTGGAGGAATATGTGGCAGTCTCCGGAGTCTCCTGACCGGTGATCACATGTAGCCCAGCCGGGGGTCTCTGTCCTCAGAGGGGACATAGGAGGAATATGCGGCAGTCTCCGGAGTCTCCTGACCGGTGACCACAAGTAGCCCAGCCGGAGGTCTCTGTCCTGAGAGGGGACATTGGAGGAATATGCAGCAGTTTCCGGAGTCTCCTGACCGGTGACCACATGTAGCTCAGCCGAGGGTCTCTGTCCTGAGGGGGGACATTGGAGGAATATGCGGCAGTCTCCGGGGTCTCCTGACCGGTTACCACATGTAGCCCAGCCGGGGGTCTCTGTCCTCAGAGGGGACATTGGAGGACTATGCGGCAGTTTCCGGAGTCTCCTGACCGGTGACCACATGTAGCCCAGCTGGGGGTCTCTGTCCTGAGAGGGGACATAGGAGGAATATGCGGCAGTTTCCAGAGTCTCCTGACCGGTGACCACATGTAGCTCAGCCGAGGCTCTCTGTCCTCAGAGGGGACATTGGAGGAATATTCTGCAGTTTCCGGAGTCTCCTGACCGGTGACCACAAGTAGCCCAGCTGGGGGTGTCTGTCCTCAGAGGGGACATTGGAGAATATGCGGCAGTCTCCGGAGTCTCCTGACCGGTGACCACATGTAGCCCAGCCGAGGCCCTCTCTCCTCAGAGGGGACATTGGAGGAATATGCGGCAGTCTCCGGAGTCTCCTGACCGGTGACCACATGTAGCCCAGCCAGGGTCTCTGTCCTGAGAGGGGACATTGGAGGAATATGCGGCAGTCTCCGGAGTCTCCTGACCGGTGACCACATGTTGCTCAGCCGAGGCCCTCTCTCCTCAGAGGGGACATTGGAGGAATATGCGGCAGTTTCCGGAGTCTGGTTGTCCTCATCGGGTTACCATGTCCTCCCCTCAGTGTCAGCAGGTGACGGCTGAGTCCTAAATGTCACTTGCATTGTGTTTATCTCTTTGCACTCTAGTGTCAAGCCTCTTCCCATCAACACCCCATTAATAGGAGGATGAGACGTGGATAGAACGCTCACACGCTGCCCGACTCTAAGCCTGGTTCTGGCTGCAGCCTCAGATCATCAACACTGACAACTTATCTTCCACACAATGCTCCCCTAATACAGGAAGTGGGAGACAGGCTAGCAAAAGCCACCAACTGACCATCGATGAGCTGGAAGCTGCAGAGTTAAGGTGGCCATACAACAGTCCATCTGCCAACAGATCAACAATAAATGTCCCATTAACAGTACAATTTTTCATCAGATGCAATCGATTATCGATTGTTCTCATTAACGGGTCATTGTGGACATTTTCTCTCTTCCTATTCGATCATAAAAGCCACGTTCCAATCAACCACAGAATAATTTTACATCGATTTTCACCATTTACACTGCACAGTTTTTTGTACAACTCGATCATAAAAAGTGCGCCGAAAGATCACATCTGATCAAAAATCGTTAATGAGCACCTTTTAGATTAGATCCCTCTCTGATTGTATCTGATCAGAGATTATTGCCCGCCCACACATTGCACACCAATTTCCGATCAATACATTTCAGCATGAAATCTAACGGAAATCATCCTGCTGTCACCCCTCTAGTGTTAGCGTCACTGTACCATGTGACACCAGCTGATGTGGTGACGATAAAAAATAAAGGGAAGTCAAAATATAATATATGAGAGGAAGAGTATAACTACTTTAAGGGACCCAGCAGAAAACCTCATAGGGATGGTTCTCCAATCACAGCACGCTCTACAGCACAAAGCGTTGTCATTGGCCGAATAGTGTGGACGTAATTTACTACAACCTACTGGAAATCTAGCAGTTGGAGAATGTGCGGTCCACCCCAATGATGTTAGCGGAATTTTCCTATGAGTTTTCCACCTGGGTTCCCTGAAGTAGACTAGCGCCAAAGAGTAAGTTAGAGAAAGGAGTCCAGATCATAAGAAGGCCGATTAGGTTTGGCCACTTCATATGTTTAGCCCCTTGTATCTGGAATAGGGCAGCGTGCTTTATTTTGTAAACCTGAAAAAAAGGTCTTGTTTAGAAAATAATCTGAATTAACTTCATTATGTGTGAGAAAATTAACGAGTCAGCAACTTTCTAAAAAAAAAACCTGACTTATTTTATATCCGTGTCTCTGTAAAGCTGTGTCTCCCTTTGGGTTGAGGTTCCTCTGCTAACTCTCACAGAATGAAGAGGGAAACCTTCTCAAGAGGAGCGCAGACGGCAACACCCAACCTACGACGAGTTCTGCCCATCCCTCACACTATCCAAAGCTCTAACATCAATGGTCTTCCATTTCCACCTACTGTATTTTTCGGATCATAATGCTAGGTACACACGATGCGTTTTTTTTTTAGTCGACTTTCCTTTAATTCAATTTTTGATTATTTTTTCTGCTCGACTTTCCGATCAATTCCCTTATCTTTTCTCATGAATTTCCATTCACTTCTATGAGAAATCACCCAGAAAAAACGATCAAAAATAGGATCGGGCATGACAGAAATTATCTGTCGAACCATCTAACACAAAATTGTATGGTGTGTAACTAGCATAAGACGCTCCTGACCATAAGACGCACACAGGTTTAGAGGACAGAAACCAGGGGAAAAATATACAGTGGTGTGAAAAACTATTTGCCCCCTTCCTGATTTCTTATTCTTTTGCATGTTTGTCATACTTAAATGTTTCTGCTCATCAAAAACCGTTAACTATTAGTCAAAGATAACCTAATTGAACACAAAATGCAGTTTTAAATGATGTTTTTTATTATTTAGTGAGAAAATAAACTCAAAACCTACATGGCCCTGTGTGAAAAAGTGATTGTCCCCTTGTTAAAAAATAACTTAACTGTGGTTTATCACACCTGAGTTCAATTTCTGTAGTCACCCCCCAGGCCTGATTACTGGCACACCTGTTCAATCAAGAAATCACTTAAATAGGAGCTATCTGACACAGACAAGTAGACCAAAAGCACCTCAAAAGCTAGACATCATGCCAAGATCCAAAGAAATTCAGGAACAAATGAGAACAAAAGTACTGTAATTGAGATCTATCAGTCTGGTAAAGGTTATAAAGCCATTTCTAAAGCTTTGCGACTCCAGCGAACCACAGTGAGAGCCATTATCCACAAATGGCAAAAACATGGAACAGTGAAGAACCTTCCCAGGAGTGGCCGGCCGACCAAAATTACCCCAAGAGCGCGGAGAAAACTCATCCGAAAGGCCACAAAAGACCCCAGGACAACATCTAAAGAGCTGCAGGCCTCACTTGCCTCAATTAAGGTCAGTGTTCACGACTCCACCATAAGAAAGAGACTGGGCAAAAATGGCCTGCATGGCAGATATCCAAGGCGCAAACCACTTTTAAGCAAAAAGAACATTAAAACTCGTCTCAATTTTGCTAAAAAACATCTCAATGATTGCCAAGACTTTTTGGAAAATACCTTGTGGACCGACGAGACAAAAGTTGAACTTTTTGGAAGGTGCATGTCCCGTTACATCTGGCGTAGAAGTAACACAGCATTTCAGCAAAAGAACATCATACCAACAGTAAAATATGGTGGTGGTAGTGTGATGGTCTGGGGTTGTTTTGCTGCTTCAGGACCTGGAAGGCTTGCTGTGATAGATGGAACCATGAATTCTACTGTCTGCCAAAAAATCCTGAAGGAGAATGTCCGGCCATCTGTTTGTCAACTCAAGCTGAAGCGATCTTGGGTGCTGCAGCAGGACAATGACCCAAAACACACCAGCAAATCCACCTCTGAAAGGCTGAAGAAAAACAAAATGAAGACTTTGTAGTGGCCTAGTCAAAGTCCTGACCTGAATCCTATTGAGATGTTGTGGCATGACCTTAAAAAAGTGGTTCATGCTAGAAAACCCTCAAATAAAGCTGAATTACAACAATTCTGCAAAGATGAGTGGGCCAAAATTCCTCCAGAGCGCTGTAAAAGACTCATTGCAAGTTATCGCAAACGCTTGATTGCAGTTATTGCTGCTAAGGGTGGCCCAACCAGTTATTAGGTTCAGGGGGCAATTTCTTTTTCACACAGGGCCATGTAGGGTTTGAGTTTTTTCTCTCACTAAATAATCAAAACCATCATTTAAAACTGCATTTTGTGTTCAATTATGTTACCTTTGACTAATAGTTAATGGTTTTTGATGAGCAGAAACATTTAAGTGTGACAAACATGCAAAAGAATAAGAAATCAGGAAGGGGGCAAATAGTTTTTCACACCACTGTATATACTAAACCCTGTACATCCATGGTGATGTGGCATCTTGTGGATTATGCCCCCTTTTACCTCTTGTGTCTCAGTGTCCTCCTCTATGCCCCTTAGTGTCCCCCATGTGTCCTCCGTTTGTCCCCCTCTGTCCATAGGTAGATCACTTTGACTTGCTAATTTTTGAAAGTAGCTCACAAGCCGAAAAAGTGTGGGCACCTCTGCCATAAAACAACGTCCCCAGAATTCACAGGAGAGCCTTCAAACTATCCCAGCCAAAATACGGTAAGCTGTACACCCTACACACTCATCACATATAGGACCCCAATTCCATCCACATCCTGTGAGCAGCACCTCCTCCTTACACCCGTGCACTGCGTACATCATCTGATACCATAAAACAACGTCCCCGGAATTCACACGAGAGTCTTCATACCATCCCAGCCAAAATAAATTGTACACCCTACACACGCATCACATATAGGACCCCAATTCCATCCACATCCTGTGAGCAGCACCTCCTCCTTACACCCGTGCACTGCGTTTATCATCTGATACCATAAAACAACGTCCTCCTCGGGATTCACACGAGAGACCTCAAACTATCCCAGCCAAAATACGGTAAGCTGTACACCCTACACACACATCACATATAGGACCCCAATTCCATCCCTATCCTGTGAGCAGCACCTCCTCCTTCCGCCGGTGCACTCCGTTTATCATCTGATACCATAAAACAACGTCCTCCTCGGGATTCACACGAGAGACCTCAAACTATCCCAGCCAAAATAAGCTGTACACACGCACCATGTATAGCTTAAACACGCTCATAACAGCTTACTTTGGCTCCGATAGGCTGCGTTCCTTTCCCTCCTACAAATACCGGGATTATTCTTTTCTTTTCTTCAAATCACAAGTCAAAGTCGAGCTTTAAACAAAGTGGAAAAATGATAAAGAAAATAACTCTATTGGATCTACTGTATTATTAATATCTTTGCATCTATCAGGGAGAACCGAGAACAGGACACAGATCTCCAAGGGGGGGCAGCAATGAAGGAACACGCCTTTTTTTTCAGGTTAAGCTGGGGCGTCTGTCAAGCGTTGTTGGTGTGTCTCAGGACAACCAGCCATAGCCATATAGAACCCTGGGAGAGGTATTATATATAACCATTGAATTGGTAACAGATCGGGACATCCATCAGAAGGATCAACAAGACACAAGTTTGTAATGAGATCTGGCCATGTGTGCTAGGCCTAACATCTATCTGGCCATGTGTGCTAGGCCTAACATCTATCTGGCCATGTGTGCTAGGCCTAACATCTATCTGGCCATGTGTGCTAGGCCTAACATCTATCTGGCAATGTGTGCTTGGCCTAACATAGGCCTAACATCTATCTAGCCATGTGTGCTAGGCCTAACATCTATCTGGCCAGGTGTGCTACGCCTAACATCTATCTGGCCATGTGTGCTAGGCCTAACATCTATCTGGTCGTGTGTGCTAGGCCTAACATCTATCTGGCCATGTGTGCTAGGCCTAACATCTATCTGGCCATGTGTGCTAGGCCTAACATCTATCTGGCCATGTGTGCTAGGCCTAACATCTATCTGGCCATGTGTGCTAGGCCTAACATCTATCTGGCCATGTGTGCTAGGCCTAACATCTATCTGGCCATGTGTGCTAGGCCTAACATCTATCTAGCCATGTGTGCAAGGCCTAACATCTATCTGGCCATGTGTGCTAGGCCTAACATCTATCTGGCCATGTGTGCTAGGCCTAACATCTATCTGGTCATGTAGGCTAGGCCTAACATCTATCTGGCCATGTGTGCTAGGCCTAACATCTATCTGGCCATGTGTGCTAGGCCTAACATCTATCTGGCCATGTGTGCTATGCCTAACATCTATCTGGCCATGTGTGCTAGGCCTAACATCTTTCTGGCCATATGTGCTATGCCTAACATCTATCTGGCCATGTGTGCTAGGCCTAACATCTATCTGGCCATGTGTGCTAGGCCTAACATCTATCTGGCCATGTGTGCTAGGCCTAACATCTATCTGGCCATGTGTGCTAGGCCTAACATCTATCTGGCCATGTGTGCTAGGCCTAACATCTATCTGGCAATGTGTGCTTGGCCTAACACCTATCTGGCCATGTGTGCTAGGTCTAACATCTAACCCTTCCTGCATTTATTCTAGTCTTACAGCCATATTTTCCCTAAACCTTTGCCTATTTCTAAGTTTTAAATAGTGATGTGCATGAATTTCGAGTAACTGTAATTTTGCATCATAATTCGCAATTACTATGCAAAATCATAATGTGAAATTTCTGGAAAAAAATCGTGCTTAATTCCATATACAAACATAATCAGCAACCGTCATTTCTAATTTTCGTGAAATGTTTGCATGATTTTGTGCTGACTTTAGGGGTTAATAGCAAAGCCCCAATAGATGTTACCATCACCAAAATTGCTACATAGGTTTAAGAAAACCTGTACTGAAAAAAACCTCCCCTGGGGGGTCCTCACCTCAGTAGGTGGAATCCTCTGGACCCTATCAAGGCTTCCCCCATCCTCACGGTGGTCTCGCTGCAGCCCACGGAACGCACAGCCCGACAATTGTCGGGCTGTGCAATATTTACCTTTCCTGGCTCCAGCGGGGGCGCTGTTGTGGCTCTTCCCACAGAGTTATACGAAAATAGCCGATCTCCGTCGGGTCCGCTGCTCTACTGCACAGGCGCAAGAGACTTGCGCTTACTCAGTAGAGCGGCCCGATGAAGATCGGCTATTTTCGTCTATCTCTGTGCAGGTAAATATTTACATCGCCGCCGCTCCGGGAGGATTTTCGCCGCCGCTGTGGGACCGAGGAGGACGGAGGAGGCCTCAATAGGATGCGGAGGCTTCCCCCACCCTAAGCGAGTACCCCTCAGGGGAGGTTTTTTCATTACAGATTTTCTGTAAGGAGAATAGTTAGTAGGAACAAGTAAAAAAATATTTCTCAAAAGACCTTGTAGTTTTTGAGAAAATCGATTTTAAGAATGCAAAGGAAAAATGTTTTTTAAACTGTCATTTTTCTGACAATATATGTCAGACAAATATCTGACAAATATGTTTTCATTGCAAATTTTAAAAAACTATTTTCTCAAAACTACAACGAAAATCTTTGATTTATTGCCACTATTCTCCTTAACATACTGTATGTAAAAATTTTGGTGACAACGGCATGTATGTTACGGCCAGAACCCGAAGTGTGGCCACTTCGGGTTCTGGCCGGCCAATGTGCGAAGTGGCCGCAGCGCAGCGGCCAATGTAAGAAATGAAATGATGACACTAAGTTACAATGTATTTTACGGCCGTCTCGCTGCGGCCAAATGTATTAGAAGTTGGTTAATTGAATGAAATATAGCCGGCGGCAATGTAATAGATGAAGCCGCCGGCTTTCGCACTGCCTCCTCTCCTCGCCCTGCCTCCTTTACAATACGGAGCAGCCGGCGGGGACACGCGTGTCCCGGAGAGTCGTTCGTAGCGGCAGGGGAATCCTGCCGTTCCTGCAGAGCGGGTGCTGGCAGAAGCAATGAGTGCAGCCTCCCCGCTCTGCTTCCCCTGCCGCGACAAACGACTCTCCGGGACACGCATGTCCCCGCTGGCTGCTCCGTATTGTATAGGAGGCAGGGAGAGGAGAGAGGCGGGGAGGGGGGGGGAGGAGGTGAGGAGACAGTGCGAAAGCCGGCGGCTTCATCTATTACATTGCCGCCGGCTATATTTCATTCAATTAACCAACTTCTAATACATTTGGCCGCAGCGAGACGGCCGTAAAATACATTTTAACTTAGTGTCATCATTTCATTTCTTACATTGGCCGCTGCGCTGCGGCCACTTCGCACATTGGCCGGCCAGAACGCGAAGTGGCCACACTTCGGGTTCTGGCCGTAACATGTATAAAGGCCTTGCTACTAATCATTAAGTTGACATGAAATTACATAAAAATTACATGAAATTACAAACTGATTACATGAAATCGATTAAATTTCCAAACTGTAATTCCTTATGGGAGTAGTTGTAAACATTTCTGCAAAATTTTGCTTAATGGTAATTAGCAGATCACGATCTTCACTAGTTTTTAAACCTGTTTCTTAAACCTCAACATGACACCTTAACATCAGCTATCACCTCTAAATTCTAACACTTGGGGCCTGATTCACAAAGCGGTGCTAACAGTTAGCACGCTGGTGAAAAGCCCTTTATCACGCCTAAACTCAGTTTAGGCATGATAAGTTTAGGTGTGATAAGTTTAGGTGTGATAAGTTTAGGCATGATAAGTTTAGGTGTGATAAGTTTAGGCATGATAAGTTTAAGCACCAACTGCGTTAGCACCGCAGTGCACAGCTGATCAAAAGGTTTGCGCTAGCAAAGTCTGGTGCACTTCGCATAGAGTTTAATGGCGCTGCTTTGCGTGCGGGACTTTGCACGCTATCTACACTTATCTAAACTTAGCATGCCTAAACTTATCACACCTAAACTTATCACACCTAAACTTATCACACCTAAACTTATCACACCTAAACTTATCACGCCTAAACTGGCTTTTCACCAGAGTGGTGCAATGGTTATCACGCCTAAAGTGTGTAACTGGGTTAGCACCGCTTTGTGAATCGAGCTCTTAGTCTAATCCCAAAACGAAACCTTCTCCTCGGCCCCTATTCTAAACCTTATCCCTAAATCCCAAGCCTCAATAACTTTCAACCAAACCCTCAACCTAGCCTCTTGCTTTCCACATAACTCCTTGGTGCCATCGCTCGATTCCATCCAAGATTTCTGATGGTCCGGTGTCTCCATGATGCGACTGGGCACCTCGCTTCTTAAACTTCCTAAACAAACCGAACTTCAACTCCTCCTGACCCCAAACTTTTTCTGCAGCCTTCGCTCTACAATACACACGCAACATCTGCCAATATCACCTTCTTGATTAAACAATTACGTTGTAACTGAATATCGAGAACACAATACACAGTGTGACGTGCTGTCCACCAACAGTCCAACTTCAGAATCCTGAAAATCAGAACATCAGACCGGACGATAGCTGGAAAACATGCTGATTTTCCTTCTGGTAATTGCACGTGAATCTGGGCCAACACTGTTTTTTAATACTTCCTCAAACTCTTCAGTAAAACTTTTTGAGCTGTAAGAAAAAAAATTTCAGCTGTTAGAGAAAAATTTGGGTAACGCTGGCCGTATGTAAACTTGCACTGATTGCCGGGCTCGGAAACTATATCCGGGGCCCCTCGGCTGAGAGGGGAGAGAAACACATTAAGTGCAAATTAATCTTGAAGGGAAAATTGAGGATTTCGGCTGTGCCCTGTGACAGCTGAGAAGCATGATTAAACCATTGGAGCGCAGAGTGTTTTCAATTAATGCCTAATTAAATCAGGGAAGCTGTTTAGTCACAGCTCCACGGGTTGCGTCCTTCCTCACAGCCGTGCATTCCTCCCTCGTATAATCACGGTTCACATCTCGTCCCAGATACTCGATCGGCCTAGGAGATGTCATTTAATCGTACATCAATATTTGCCTTCTATTATCTGGCGTGTTGCTTAATTCAATATAAGTCTCTACATTTCTCTGGCCTGTTTTGTGGGACGGTCGGGTATTTTTGAAGTCAAGGTCACAACGGTTCTATTTTCCTTGGTTGTTTGTGTTCCTCGGTGATTTCACTACTGTGGAAGATGGGCGAGATGGGCCTCATCAGGAATCTATCAGAGCATTAAATAGGCATGCCACACGATACTTCAAAGGTTCCCAGCCAGGCTCAGTTTCGCCGTGGAACGGGCGTTCATTGGTGGATGAGATATTTTACAGGTATGGAAAAAATTCTCTTCCGTGCCAGAAGACCTTGTCGTGATCCCTTCGTTAACAAAGTCCCGTTACACGGTTTCAGAGAAAAAAAACAGCCCAGCTTATTTGTTTTTGATGGCTTAATGCTGCTGATAATTGTGATGAGGCCTTGTTCTGATCTCCTGTATCTTTTATTTCAGAAGGCTTAGCTTGGCCATTTGATATCAGAAACTTGTGATGCCTCAGGCCTTCAGACTCATAAAACACTCCTTGCTCTTGCTGTCAGACCTCTATCTGTTACAACTCAAAATATTATCTTCCACTAGACTACATCAGAAGGTCTTGTCTGTCCTTCACATGTCAAGTCAGTTTAATATCACTTTACTTTTTCTGTAAAGTTAATTTTCATATATTTATCAGGCCTTTCAGGTATTCATCAGGCCTTGCTTGTCCATGCATCGAAGGTCCTTCTCTTCAATCTCCACAAGCTCCTGCCGTTCTCATCAACAGCAGAAAACCTTTTCTGTTCTTCTTGACTTATAAGAGCTTGTCCAATTTTTTGACTTGGAAGAGTTTGTTTGGCTTTAGCTTCGTCTCAGAAGAGTTGGTCATGTCCTTGCACACTACAAAAGACCTTGACAAGATCCTGCTGTAAATATACTTATATGTTATCCAGTTACTTGTATTGTCTATTCTTTATCAAAGGTAAAGATGACCCTTACAGGTAGAAATCCTCTTCAAGACCACTAAGCCTTTCTTGCAACCATGGGTAAGAGCAAAGCCTCTTGCCCCATCACAACATTAGCCCCTATGACGGTTATTTCCATGCTATCTTATCTTAAGGTGCCTCTAATTATTTGAATTGTGGCTCGATAAAAAAAAGAGAGGTTGATGCCCCAATAATTATCATTTCAATCTATTTCTGTCCAAGATCAATTGAAACAATCGATCTGGCATGTTAAAAAGAGCTGGCTCGAAAGGACTCATTTGGGTGCGTGACAGTATTGCGATGGTCGGATGAACAAAGCTGGTCCTGTGGTGAGTGTTGCATGCTCACCTGTCCTCCGGCATGCCTCCTCCTGTGTCCCGCGTCGTTCTCCATTGCCATCGTGAGAGCCTATACCCCGTGGCACAGCCACATGTATTGACGTCACGTAATAGATACCGCTCTTAACACATCCAACTACCGTATTTTTTGGCATATAAGACACTCCGGTATATAAGACGCTCCTAGGTTTAGAGGGCAAAAATCTGGGGGGAAAAATACTAAACCTGTTGCATCTAAAGTGCAGTGGTGTCCTATGGACCTTCCTTCCCTCCCCAAACTGTCTCTAATTTAAACAATCTACAGTACACTGACTAACGTTACACTAATCCCCAGGAAAGGAGGACCTAGCGGAGGTGGCGGCTTTAGTAAAGGGCAGCTGGAAAGGGAAAAGAGGATCGCAGCTGGAACGAGGGGGAGAGGAGCATGGCGGCAGGACAGGTAAGAGCTTCCCTGCGCACTCTGCACCAATGTTTGCCATATATTTGGCATATAAGATGCCCCGCCCTCCCCTCGTTTTGGGGAAGAAAAAGTGTGTCTTACATGCCGAAAAACACGGTATATCATATTATGTTAGCAGCCGCTGTGGCAGTGGCAAAGTAACCGCTAAGTCTACAAAGCAAAGTGAACACAGCCTATTAACACAATAGCTTTTATTCAATTCACTTTTTCTACTAAGTGAATATATGGATAATCATGGTGATATATTATTATTATTTTTAATTGTGTTTATAAAGCGCCAGCATACGACACAGCGCAGCAGTATATAGGCTGGTCAGTGAATATATAGATAATAATGATGGTTTATAGGCCAGGCAGTGGATTTATGGTGAACATAAGACCAGCATTGTGTGAATCTGCATTTTTCCTCTATAAAGAACGTCTGTATATCCCAATCCAGCAGATAATGCAGAACAAAGCCTGGATAATATACACATAAATCGTACTAATGCTATTGATTCCATACAGATGGACCCCTGTGATCTGGGTATATTTCACACTGACATACCTTCCCCTTGATTTACATGTGTAATAAGCTCATTGTGGCCCACAGATCCTCATCAGCCGATGATGTCATCACTGGTGGACAATATATGGATCATAGATCCTCGCCATGACATGAGCCGATGATGTCATCACTGGCGGACAATGTATGGGCCCATAGATTCTCGCCGTGACACAAGCCGATGATGTCATCACTGGCGGGCCATGTATGGACCATAGATTCTCGCCATGACATGAGCCAATGATGTCATCGCTGGCGGCCAATGTATGGACCATATATTCTCGCCATGACATGAGCCAATGATGTCATCACTGGCGGACAATGTATGGACCACAGATTCTCACCATGACATGAGCCAATGATGTCATCACTGGCGGACAATGTATGGGCCATAGATTCTCGCCATGACATGAGCCAATGATGTCATCACTGACGGACATGTACAGCCCATAGATTCTCGCCGTGACATGAGCCAATGATGTCATCGCTGGCGGACAATGTATGAACCATAGATTCTCGCCATGACATGAGCCAATGATGTCATCACTGGCGGACATGTATAGGCCATAGATTCTCGCCGTGACACGAGCCGATGATGTCATCACTGGCGGGCAATTTATGGACCACAGATCCTCACCGTGACACGAACCAATGATGTCATCACCGGCGGGCAATGTATGGACCACAGATCCTTGCCGTGACACGAGCCGATGATGTCATCACTGGTGGGCAAAGTATGGATCATAGATCCTCACCGTGACACGAGCTGATGATGTCATCACTGGCAGACAACCTCAGCTATCTCCACCCTTCTCGCTCCGCACTGAAAAGAGCTCATTTAAAAGGAGATTATTTACAAATTTTATTTTACAGCTGCTTTTATATATTTTTACACCCTCTAAATTTGAAGAATTGTGTATGAATATTTTCCACTTGCAACCAGAAGAAGGTGATCTTCAATGGAGAGGCAAAAGATTCTCAGCTTCAGTAAGCAGAGGCCAAGGTACACCACACTGCAGACTGACTCCCACAGAGGAGACCCGGGGTCATGTGGCAAGAGGCTGCAGTCCTGATATATTAAATTGCATTTACATTGGAAATAGTGACTGGCTGTGTTGTGAGCAGGAACAAGATCACTGTACTCAATACTTCTAGAACAATTATCCTCTACCCTTGAACAGCGAAATACTTTTTTTATGCAGAAAATGTGGGTTCTCTCATCAATTCTTATCAAATGGGGTGCCATCGATTTGCATTAACCACTTAAAGGATACCCGAAGTGACATGTGACATGATGAGATGGACATGTGTTTGTACAGTGCCTAGCACACAAATAACTAGGCTGTGTTCCTTTTTTTCTTTCTCTGTCTGAAAGAGTTAAATATCAGGTATGTAAGTGGCTGACTCAGCCCTGACTCAGACAGGAAGTGACTACAGTGTGACACTCACTGATAAGAAAGTACAACTATAAAACACTTTCCTAGCAGAAAATGGCTTCTGAGAGCAAGAAAGAGATAAAAAGGGGAATTTCTTATCAGTGAGGGTCACACTGTAGTCACTTCCTGTCTGAGTCGGGACGGAGTCAGCCACTTACATACCTGATATTTAACTCTTTCAGGCAGAGAAAGAAAAAAAAGAAACAGCATAGTTATTAGTGTGCTAGGCACTGTACATACCCATGTCTATCTCATCATGCCACATGTCACTTCGGGTATCCTTTAAGGCTCGCTGCAAAGTCAGCACACAAGTGAACCCCCCTTCCCCTTTTCTGCCCACCAACAGAGCTTTCTTTTGGTGGGCTCTGATCCCGCTGACATGTTTATTTATTTATATATTTTTTTATTTTTTTTATTTCCCTATTTTTTTATTTCCCTTACTTCCTACCCCCGCCAGCCAACCACAGCGATCGGCTGTCATAGGCTTTAGCGTATGACAGCCGATCGCTCCTGACTTCACGCCAATTGGCGTTGAGAGGTCCTGGGGCAGCCGACACGTTCAGTAAGTAGTTAAATGTGTGGCAAATGCAAATTTAAAAAAAAAACAGAAATCGCAAACAAATTGTGTCATGTGTGGAGGGTGCCGAAGCGCAAAATAAATTTTGCAATAGTTTGAGATTTCCCATTACAATTTTCCATCGTAATTGCAAATCTCACTGAGAAACTGCTACAGTGCAAAAATCAAGCTCCTCCCTCGCCATCACTGCTGACTGTGTCGCGTTCAGACACCGCGCTGATAGCGGGGATCATTCTCTAGCGGTTTTCTCATGAGATGGGCCTGGAGCTGAGGCCTCGCTCACATTCCCCCCCCCCCCTCGCCATCGCTGCTGATTGTGTGGCGTGCAGACACCGCGCTGATAGTGGGGATCATTCTCTAGCGGATCTCTCATGAGATGGGCCTGGAGCTGAGGTCTCGCTCACATTCCCCCCCCTCGCCATCGCTGCTGATTGTGTCGCGTTCAGACGCCGCGCTGATAGCGGGGATCATTCTCTAGCGGATCTCTCATGAGATGGGCCTGGAGCTGAGGTCTCGCTCACATTCCCCCCCCTCGCCATCGCTGCTGATTGTGTCGCGGTCAGACGCCGCGCTGATAGCGGGGATCATTCTCTAGCGATTTTCTCATGAGATGGGCCTGGAGCTGAGGCCTCGCTCACATCCCCCCCCCTCGCCATCACTGCTGACTGTGTCACGTTCAGACGCCGCGCTGATAGCGGGGATCATTCTCTAGCGGATCTCTCATGAGATGGGCCTGGAGCTGAGGCCTCGCTCACATTCCCCCCCCCCTCGCCATCACTGCTGACTGTGTCGCGTTCAGACGCCGCGCTGATAGCGGGGATCATTCTCTAGCGGATCTCTCATGAGATGGGGTTGGAGCTGAGGTCTCGCTCACATTCCCCCCCCCCCCCCTCGCCATCGCTGCTGATTGTGTCGCGGTCAGACGCCGCGCTGATAGCGGGGATCATTCTCTAGCGGATCTCTCATGAGATGGGGTTGGAGCTGAGGCCTCGCTCACATCCCCCCCCCCCCCCCTCGCTGCTGATTGTGTCGCGGTCAGACGCCGCGCTGATAGCGGGGATCATTCTCTAGTGGTTTTCTCATGAGATGGGCCTGGGACGAAGGTTTCGCTCACATTCCCCCCCTCTAATTAGTAATTATTCTGCCGGAGGGGGGCTGTAACGTGATCAGGAGATTACTGGAGATGTGTGACAGGGGACAGCTGACCGCTGGGGGGACGGGTGGCCGTACTGCAGCTGCTCCCCTCTCCTCTGGCTTAGCTCATTTCTAAGGTATCATAACTTTAATGCATTTTTGTTTACGTAATCATTTTAGATATGAGGGATTATAATCTCATAAAGGTTAGTTAGGGGCGGCGGGAGGGGAAGGGGGCGACAGGTGGCCGGAGCAAGGAGCGGGCAGCTGCACACTCACTATTAACCCCTATGGAGATGTATGTTGTATCAGCAGAAGCAGTGGGGGTGCAGGGTGAGGGTGATAGCTGCTTCCGGGCCCCAGGGGTCGTCCGCAGGCTACAATCGCTCTGTGCCACGGGGTGTAGCAATAAAGGTTGCAGAGGTAGCCACAGCATCGAGGCCCTTGGCTGTCTATTGGTCCTGTCCTCATAATAATCACTTCTATAGATACTTTGAATAGTGGTAATCATTACCAAACTGTTCCCCACCCCCTCCTTGCATCTCTGACACTGTAGTTGCTATTGGCAGGTTTTGGTGCGCCGTATCAATTGTTATGGCCCCATTGTAAAACTTGCATCGGGACCCACAACTCCTTAGCTATGCCACTGTCTGTGCCACGGGTGGACTCCGGGGGGGAGGGCGACAGTATAGGGGTGGCCACTAAATGAATCAGAGGGACAGGAGATCTCACTCACACGGAAACTGTGCTCGATGAGTCTGTAAAAAGACGAGGTAGACAATTCTTTAGAAACGTATATAAATATATCCAAGGTAAATATAAATGTATGACAAGAGAACTTTGTATACATACATATATGTAAGGAAGCGTATGGATGGGCAGCACGGCGGCGTAGTGGTTAGCGCTATCGCCTTGCAACGCTCGGTCCCCGGTTCATATCCCAGCCAGGTCACTATCTGCACAGAGTTTGTATGCTCTCTCCATGTCTGCGTGGGTTTCCTCTGGGCACTCCAGTTTCCTCCCCCATCCCAAAAACATAGAGATACGTTAATTGGCTTTCCCCTAAATTGACCGTAGACTGAGTACACACAATACGTTTTTCCGCTCGATTTTCCAACCCATCATTTTTCAGCTTGATTCTGCACTCCATTCTCTTATCTTCCGTACGTTTTTCTTATCTTTTTCTATTCACTTCTATGAGAAATCGAGCGCAGAATCAATCTGAAGGAATATCGGACATGACGGGAATTATCTATCGGATCCATCTATCGACCGGAAAAAGGTATTGTGTGTACCCAGCATATGATACATACACTACACGATACATTCATAGACATGTGACTATGGTGGAGATTATATTGTGAGCTCCTCTGATACCTGCACTACACGATACATTCATAGACGTGTGACTACGGTAGGGATTAGATTGTGAGCTCCTCTGATTTGAGGGACAGTTAGTGACAGCTGTGGAAGGTGTCAGCACTATACAAATAATGATAACAATAATAATGTGACATGCAGCCTATTGGGCCAATCAGAGTGCGGGGATAACGTCCATAAAGCGGACCTGAACTCATAAGTCCTCTCTGCTCTAATATACAACAGCATAATAACCTTCAAACAAAAAACGCGTTACAGCTGATAGAAATCCTAAAAAAAATCTGCAGTGTGTCTACTTCCTGCTTTCATGGAAGCCGACATACAGGATCTTCTCAAAAAATTAGCATATTGTGATAAAGTTCATTATTTTCTGTAATGTACTGATAAACATTAGACTTTCATATATTTTAGATTCATTACACACAACTGAAGTAGTTCAAGCCTTTTATTGTTTTAATATTGATGATTTTGGAATACAGCTCATGAAACCCCAAAATTCCTATCTCAAAAGGATTAGCATATTTCATCCGACCAATAAAAGAAAAGTGTTTTTAAAACCAAAAAAAGTCAACCTTCAAATAATTATGTTCAGTTATGCTCTCAATACTTGGTCGGGAATCCTTTTGCAGAAATGACTGCTTCAATGCGGCGTGGCATGGAGGCAATCAGCCTGTGGCACTGCTCAGGTGTTATGGAGGCCCAGGATGCTTCGATAGCGGCCTTAAGCTCATCCAGAGTGTTGGGTCTTGCGTCTCTCAACTTTCTCTTCAAAATATCCCACAGATTCTCTATGGGGTTCAGGTCAGGAGAGTTGGCAGGCCAATTGAGCACAGTAATACCATGGTCAGTAAACCATTTACCAGTGGTTTTGGCACTGTGAGCAGGTGCCAGGTCGTGCTGAAAAATGAAATCTTCATCTCCATAAAGCTTTTCAGATAGATAGATAGATAGATAGAGTAGCAATCGAAAGGATGTGAACCCTTTAAAGAACTGAAGCAGTTCTGTAAAGAGGAATGGCCAAGAATTTCTCCTGACCATCTGCAGATATCTGCAACTACAGGAAACGTTTGGTTGAAGTTATTGCTGCCAAAGGAGGTTCAACCAGTTATTAAATCCAAGGGCCCACATACCTTTTCCACCTGCACTGTGAATGTTTACATGGTGTGCTCAATAAAAACATGGAAACTTTATTTGTGTGGTATTAGCTTAAGCAGACTGTGATTGTCTATTGTTGTGACTTAGATGAAGATCAGATCACATCTTATGACCAATTTATGCAGATAATTTCAAATACTTTTGATTGCTACTGTACACACACACACTACACATCCATACATTTTATATATATATATATATATATATATATATATATATATATATATATATATATATATATATATATATATATATATATATATATATATATATATATACACACACACACACTGTACACACACATACATACATACATACATACATACATACATACAGTGGTTTGCAAAAGTATTTGGCCCCTTGAAGTTTTCCACATTTTGTCACATTACTGCCACAAACATGAAACAATTTTATTGGAATTCCACATGAAAGACCAACACAAAGTGGTGTACACATGAGAAGTGGAATGAAAATCATACATGATTCCAAACATTTTTTTTTACAAATCAATAAGTGCAAAGTGGGGTGTGTGTAATTATTCAGCCCCCTTTGGTCTGAGTGCAGTCAGTTGCCCATAGACATTGCCTGATGAGTGCTAATGACTAAATAGAGTGCACCTGTGTGTAATCTAATGTCAGTACAAATACAGCTTGTCTGTGACGACCTCAGAGGTTGCCTAAGAGAATATTGGGAGCAACAACACCATGAAGTCCAAAGAACACACCAGACAGGTCAGGGATAAAGTTATTGAGAAATTTAAAGCAGGCTTAGGCTACAAAAAGATTTCCAAAACCTTGAACATCCCACGGAGCACTGTTCAAGCGATCATTCAGAAATGGAAGGAGTATGGCACAACTGTAAACCTACCAAGACAAGACCGTCCACCTAAACTCACAGGCCGAACAAGGAGAGCGCTGATCAGAAATGCAGTCAAGAGGCCCATGGTGACTCTGGACGAGCTGCAGAGATCTACAGCTCAGGTGGGGGAATCTGTCCATAGGACAACTATTAGTCATGCACTGCACAAAGTTGGCCTTTATGGAAGAGTGGCAAGAAGAAAGGCATTGTTAACAGAAAAGCATAAGAAGTCCCATTTGCAGTTTGCCACAAGCCATGTGGGGGACACAGCAAACGTGTGGAAGAAGGTGCTCTGGTCAGATGAGACCAAAATGGAACTTTTTGGCCAAAATGCAAAATGCTATGTGTGGCGGAATACTAACACTGCACATCACTCTGAACACACCATCCCCACTGTCAAATATGGTGGTGGCAGCATCATGCTCTGGGGGTGCTTCTCTTCAGCAGGGACAGGGAAGCTGGTCAGAGTTGATAGGAAGATGGATGGAGCCAAATACAGGGCAATCTTGGAAGAAAACCTCTTGGAGACTGCAAAAGACTTGAGACTGGGACGGAGGTTCACCTTCCAGCAGGACAACGACCCTAAACATAAAGCCAGGGCAACAATGGAATGGTTTAAAACAAAACATATTCATGTGTTAGAATGGCCCAGTCAAAGTCCAGATCTAAATCCAATCGAGAATCTGTGGCAAGATCTGAAAACTGCTGTTCACAAACACTGTCCATCTAATCTGACTGAGCTGGAGCTGTTTTGCAAAGAAGAATGGGCAAGGATTTCAGTCTCTAGATGTGCAAAGCTGGTAGAGACATACCCTAAAAGACTGGCAGCTGTAATTGCAGCAAAAGGTGGTTCTACAAAGTATTGAGTATTAATTACGCACACCCCACTTTGCAGTTATTGATTTCTAAAAAAATGTTTGGAATCATGTATGATTTCCGTTCCACTTCTCACGTGTACACCACTTTGTATTGGTCTTTCACGTGGAATTCCAATAAAATTGATTCATGTTTGTGGCAGTAATGTGACAAAATGTGGAAAACTTCAAGGGGGCCGAATACTTTTGCAAACCACTGTACACATACACACCCACACATATACACCCACCAACATACATACACACACTGTGCACACACACACTGTACACACACACACACACATACATACATACACATACTGTACACACATACACTGTACACACACACACATATACACACACATATACACACACACACCTATCCCACTTGAAGTAAGATGTAGATGACAGCAGGCCTAGGGCACTGGAAAGTACAAATCAAGGTCAGCAGGGATGGGGGAGCCCTGGGGGGATGGTGAGAACACACGGGGTCTGCAGGGATGGGGAAGGGGGTCTGCGGACAGATTTATGAGCAGGACACATGACATTCCCCGTAAATGCAGTGATAAGCTGTACCTCTGTCACCGCTGACATTTATGTGCGACCGCCTGCGTTGGGGGATGGAGAGAGTGACACTCATTACAGCCCCCCTTCTGGGGAGGAGACGCTCCATCAGCCCACAGATTTATCACTTCAGTGAGTCCAAAGATCGGTTATCACACCAGGCTTCTCATGAGCAAAAAAGAACAGTTTTATTCCTTCAGGATGTGCTTCAAAACACAATCGGTTGACAATTGTTTCCGGGCCACGCAGGAGTAAAAATGTTTTGCTGATGAGAAGCCTGGTGTGCTACCGATCTTTGGACTTACTGATTGTACACGGGGTGTCTGATGTGCACCCAAGGTTATGGTTATGCACCCACCTAATACGGTAAGGTGTGCCACTCCAAACCTTCTACTGCATAACACAGAACTTCAGTCCTCTAATTAACAGTGTTCCACAACCCTGTCCTCAAGGCCACCAACAGTGCATGCTTTGTGTAAATCCACTGAGGTAGCTCATCAGCTCTGCTAAGACACTAATTACCTCACCCATGCATGTTTGTGGTTTTCTGCAGAACATGTACTGTTGGTGGGCCTTGAGGACAGGGTTTGGGGAACTCTGCTCTAATAGGTTTAAAGTGGATCCGAGATGAAAAACTAACAACGCTGCCACAGGGCGGTTGCAGGGGGCTGGTTGAAGCCCCAGGTAAGTGAAACGCTTTTTTTAGGTTTCAGTTAACGTTCCCTTTAAATTCCATAGATATAAAATGTATATTTCTCCCAGAGTAAAATTATATAGTATTTTTTCTCCTGTGCCACTGTCACTTACATTAAAGGGAGTCTGAAGTCAGATAAAAATAAACACAAACAGATACTCACCTAAGGAGAGGGCAGACTCTGAGTCCTAGAGTCTTCCTGTTCCTCTCCCGGTCCCCGCGTTCCATCACTGGCTCCCCAGTTAGCTGTCTCCGACCAATGGGTCGAGAACTGCTCCATGCTGCTGTGGGGGGGGGGGGGGGGGAGAGGATGGGGCAGTGCTCCCGAAGGCGGGCCCCTCCGTACTGCACATGTGCGAGAGAGAGAGCACTCAAGCTCCCGAAGACCACCCTCCTCGCAGTGACAGAGAGCATTTTCCAACCCATCGGTTGAAGATTGCTAATGGGAAAGCTAGCACAGGAATGAGATGGGATCAGGAGAGAAAGCGCTAGTGTAATAAAACCCTATGGGCCCGTTCTTACTTGGGCGATTTGCAGTATTCGCTGCAAATCGTCCAAATACGCGAAATGCAAACACGTAGCCTGCACTATTTTCAGGCGCTTTCCCGGCGATCGCGTTTCAGTGCTATAGAAGCGCTTTCAAGTGTGAATGGGGCCTAAATAGTAAAAATCGGACAAATCTGTCAGGTTTTGAACTAGTCCATCTCCTCATGAGGAATTCTCATGGATTTCTTTATTTACAAAAGCACTTGCTGAATAACAGTTACTCAGCCCAACTGCCAAAATAGTGTGCAATCGAGTAGGAAAGCTGGCTGACATCTTTGTATAGATCTTTTGCAGGGAGTGCTGTTGTACTGGAAATTCTCCATGAGGACATAGACAAGTCTATAATCTGTCAGCCCTGTCAGATATTTACTACCTACTGTAAGTGACAGCAACGTAGGAAAAACGTAATTTAAAGTGCATTATATTCAGGCCGAAATGTACATTTTAAAGCGGATCTGTAAACTGCTTAAAAAAAATAAGAGTTTCACTTTCCTGGGGCTTCTGCCAGCCCCCCTGTGCCCTCGCAGTCCTGGACCGATCTGTGGTTCCCCAGCCACGGCTCACCTTTCTTCCCGTCATGGAGGTCGACTTCTAAATCGACCTCCATTGCGCTCATATCCTTGAACGTGTTCCTGCAGCTAGGAGCGTCAAGCGCTGTACGAGAAAATCTCTACTATGCCTGCGCAGTACGCGTCCGGCTACAGAAGGGAGAAGGAGGATGTGCGTATCCAGGGCCGCGCAGGTGCAGTGCAACTCGAACTGCGCAAAGTGAAAGTGACCCGTGGCGTGGGAACGGAGGATCGTTGAGGACCAGCGCGGGAGCAGATCGGCTGCTGGGGGCCGCCGGAAGCCCCAGGTAAGTGAAACTCTTATTTTTTTTAAGCAGCTTACAGTTCCGCTTTAAATGTATGCATTTTATTTTTACCTGATAGCGGTCCTTTAAAGAGGAACTTTCGCGAAAATCTTAAAATTTAAAACACATAGAAATAAGCAGTACTTTTTTCCAGAGTAAAATGAGCCATAAATTACCTTTCTCCTATGTTGCTGTCACTTACCGTAAGTAGTAGAAATCTGACATTACCAACAGATTTTGGACTAGCCTATCTTCTCATGGGAGTTTCTCAAGGTTTTCTTTATTTTTAAATGCACTAGTGAATGGCAGTTGCTCCGTCCAACTGCCAAAATAGTGTGCAGCGAGCAGGGAGGCTGGCCAGCATCATTTTATAAATGTTTTTCGGGGAGTGTCTTTATAAAGAATAAAGGCCATGCTGAGAATCCCCCATGAAGAGTTGGACTAGTCCAAAACCTGTCAGTAATGTCAGATTTCTACTGCCTACTGTAAGTGACAGCAACATAGGAGAAAAGTAATGTAAGGCTCGTTTTACTCTGGTTGAAACATACTTCTTATTTGTATGTGTTTTAAATTTTAAGATTTTACGACAGTTCCTCTGAGCTGAAGCCATTATCTGATGCGTAATACGGCACGCCGGCGACAGATGAATGGCCGCTCCCCTGCTCCCGGCGTTCTCATCCATGCTCCTTGGGGAGTGAGCGGAGCAGGCGGTGACTGATGGCGCTAATAAGCGGTATATTAAGCTCTCCTTCATGCTAAGCGTCTTGAAGTCTCCCTGACAGCTGGGCGGCGTGGCCCGGTAGCCGACACACTGCGGGATGTGTTAGGGGATATTTCACCGGCGTGATGACGGACGCCTGTCACCCTGAGTGTTCCTGCCGCAGGAACAAGGCGGCTATCGCCGGAGAGGCCAGTGACAAACACAATTATGTACCTGACCCCTCCATGATGGGCCGCTAACAGCCCCTCATTAATGAGGCAATTATGTCCTCAGAGGGGAAGCTATTAGCATCACTCCGCCGCGGCCCTCAGGATAAATGACACACAGGGGAAGGTAAAGAATAACTCCGATCCAAGGGCTGCACACACAGGTCAAACCAATTGACTGTCCTTCCTGCCAGGAGAAGATATGTACAGTAATGTGAGAACTCCGCCTGCTGTGCTGTATGGAGGCATCATAAATAGAGATAACAGTGCTACTGAGAGGCTGCAATCATTACTACCCTGTGCTGCTTCTCTACTGCTCCACCCCCTGCCTGCCCTGTATCACTGCATCACCCCCTGCCTACCCTGCTCCACCCCCTGCCTGCCCTGTGCCACCCCCTGCCTACCCTGTGCCACTGCTCCACCCCCTGCCTACCCTGCTCCACCCCCTGCCTGCCCTGTGCCACCCCCTGCCTACCCTGTGCCACTGCTCCACCCCCTGCCTACCCTGCGCCACCCCCTGCCTACCCGAGCCACTGCGCCACCCCTGCCTGCCCTGTGCTGTATCTCCACCCCTTGCCTACCCTGTGCCACTGCTCCACCCCCTGCCTACCCTGTGCCACTGCTCCACCCCCTGCCTGCCCTGTGCCACTGCTCCACCCCCTGCCTACCCGAGCCACTGCTCCACCCCCTGCCTGCCCTGTGCTGCTGCTCCACCCCTGCCTGCCCTGTACTGCTGGTCCACCCCTGCCTGCCCTGTGCTGCTGCTCCAACCCCTGCCTATCCTGCGCCACTGCTCCACCCCCTGCCTGCCCTGTGCTGCTGCTCCACCCCCTGCCTACGCTATGCTGCTGCTCCACCCCCTGCCTACCCTGCGCCACCCCCTGCCTACCTGAGCCACTGCTCCACCCCCTGCCTGCCTTGTGCTGCTGCTCCACCCCCTGCCTACCCTGTGCTGCTGCTCCACCCCCTGCCTACCCTGTGCTGCTGCTCCACCCCCTGCCTACCCTGCGCCACCCCCTGCCTACCTGAGCCACTGCTCCACCCCCTGCCTGCCTTGTGCTGCTGCTCCACCCCCTGCCTACCCTGTGCTGCTGCTCCACCCCTGCCTACGCTGTGCTGCTGCTCCACCCTCTGCCTACGCTGTGCTGCTGCTCCACCCCTGCCTACCCAGAGCCAATGCTCCAACCCCTGTCTACCCTGCGCCACTGCTCAACTCTGTCTACTCAGAGCCACTTCTCCACCCCCTGCCTCCCCTGTGCTGCTGCTCCACCCCCTGCCTACCCAGAGCCACTACTCCACCCCCTGCCTCCCCTGTGCTGCTGCTCCACCCCCTGCCTACCCAGAGCCACTACTCCACCCCCTGCCTACCCAGAGCCACTGCTCCACCCCCTGCCTGCCTAGAGCCACTACACCAACCCGTCTGCTCTGTGCCACTGCTCCAGCCCCTGCCTTCCCTGTGCCACTGCTCCACCCCCTGCCTTCCCTGTGCCACTGCTCCTCTCCTGCCTACACTGCCACTGCTCCACCCCCTGCCTACCCTGTGCCACTGCTCCACCCCCTGCCTGCCCAGTGCCACTGCTCCACCCCCTGCCTACCCGAGCCACTGCTCCACCCCCTGCCTGCCCTGTGCTGCTGCTCCACCCCTGCCTGCCCTGTGCTGCTGCTCCAACCCCTGCCTATCCTGCGCCACTGCTCCACCCCCTGCCTGCCCTGTGCTGCTGCTCCACCCTCTGCCTACGCTGTGCTGCTGCTCCACCCCCTGCCTACCCGAGCCACTGCTCCACCCCCTGCCTGCCCTGTGCTGCTGCTCCACCCCCTGCCTACCCTGTGCTGCTGCTCCACCCCCTGCCTACCCTGTGCTGCTGCTCCACCTCCTGCCTATCCTGCGCCACCCCCTGCCTACGCTGTGCTGCTGCTCCACCCTCTGCCTATGCTGCTGCTTCACCCCTGCCTACCCAGAGCCAATGCTCCAACCCCTGTCTACCCTGCGCCACTGCTCCAACCCCTGTCTACTCAGAGCCACTTCTCCACCCCCTGCCTCCCCTGTGCTGCTGCTCCACCCCCTGCCTACCCAGAGCCACTACTCCACCCCCTGCCTCCCCTGTGCTGCTGCTCCACCCCCTGCCTACCCAGAGCCACTGCTCCACCCCCTGCCTCCCCTGTGCTGCTGCTCCACCCCCTGCCTACCCAGAGCCACTGCTCCACCCCCTGCCTCCCCTGTGCTGCTGCTCCACCCCCTGCCTACCCTGCGCCACCCCCTGCCTGCCTAGACCAACCCGTATGCTCTGTGCCACTGTTCCACCCCCTGCCTTCCCTGTGCCACTGCTCCTCTCCTGCCTACACTGCCACTGCTCCTCTTCTGCCTACACTGCCACTGCTCCACTCCCTGCCTAACCCGTGCCACTGCTCCACCCCTAACAACCCTGTGCCGCTGCTGTCAGAGTGTGGGGGACAAGGAGTTGTCAGTGAGCGGGGGACAATGGGCAGGGGAAGCATACCGGCAGTGAGCAGTGCACAATGTGGCAAACTATCAATATCAGGAAAAGGTCAATCGGTTATCATAGCTAACACCTGTTTACTTAGCATTACTCATCTACTTTATAGACAACCAACACCTTCAATGTTATTTTTTATTGCTTTGTCTTAACACTGTCAGTTACAGGAAGGTCCCTCAGGTGTCTAGCTCAGCCTGGCCCTGTAATAAAGACACAACTGCCTCTACTGGATTCATTTCACATCATTTCTGATCTGAGCGAGGAGCTGGAGTGTCCCGTCTGTCTGGCTATTTATACAGATCCTGTAACCCTGAGATGTGGTCACAACTTCTGCCGGGTCTGTATTGATCGTGTGCTGGACTCACAGGAGGGCTCTGCAGGTTATTCATGTCCTGAATGTAGAGAGAAGTACAAGGAGCGGCCCGGACTGCAGACAAACATTGCTCTGAGGAACATAGCAGAGCGTTTCCTGCCTACTCAGCCAGATCAGGAGGCATCCGGAGTCCGCTGTACTTACTGTGTGGACTCTCCTGTACCTGCTGTTATGTCCTGTCTGCACTGTGACGCTTCTCTGTGTGATAAACACCTGAGAGTCCACAGCAAGGCACCAGAACACGTCTTATGTGCCCCCACCACCTCCCCGGAGACCAGGAAATGCTCCGTCCATAAGAAGATCCTGGAGTATTACTGCACTGAGGATGCTGCCTGTGTCTGTGTGTCCTGCTATGTGATCGGGGGACATGTTGGCCATAAGATGATGTCACTGGATGAGGCCTTTAAGGAGAAGAAGAAGAAGCAGCTGAGAAATGATCTGCAGAAACTGATGGCAGAGACTGAGGAGGCCAAGAAAAGGGTCCAGAGTCTGGAGGAACGCAGGAGAAAAGCACAAGAAAATGAAAATGCTGATATAGAAACAGTCGAACCACAGCAGATGTCACAGTCCTATGATGATGTCATCAGACAGCTGGAAATAAAGAAGGAGGAGCTGTCCAGGAAGATGCGTCACATTGAGGAGCTGTGTAACATCACTGACCCACTGACTCTCTTACAGGAATCACACACAGGTGACTTGTGTGACACGGAGGACAGACATGATAAGCAGCTCCATGATGGAGAGGATCTGGATGTGGCCGGCATCTCACACACATTACACACAGGACTAGCTGATATCATGTCTGGGGTAACTGGGGGGGTCCCTGTACAGCCTGCAGACATATTACTGGATGTAAACACAGCTAGTAATAGGCTACATATATCGGATGACAGAAAAACTGCATCCAGGGCAGATAGAAATCTGAATTACCCCAAAATACCAGAGAGATTTCACTGTCCTCAGGTGATGAGCATCCAGAGCTTCTCCTCAGGGCAGCATTACTGGGAAGTGGATGTTGGGGGATCAGAGAGATGGAGAGCTGGGATGTGTTACTCCAGTATACACAGGAATGGATTGGGACGGTCGATGTTTGGATATAGTAGTAACTCCTGGTGTTTGTGCAGGTTGGATGATCAGTGCTCAGTGAGACATGACAGTAAAGTGATCCGGTTACCTGATGGGATCCCCAGTGATAGAGTCAGGATATATCTGTATTATGAGGCCGGGAAGATCTCCTTTTATGCCCTGTGTGACCCCATCAAACACCTCCACACCTTCACTGCCACCTTCACTGAGCCCCTCCATGCTGCGTTATGGATAGGGGTAGTGGGAGGTTATATAAAGATATCTGGGGGTAATCAGGAAATGTAAGAGATCCGCCCACTGGTGACATCACAGCGGGAGGATTATGATTGGTTTATTGTCCTGCTAGTATGTAGTAACTGCCTGGAATGTTCCCAACATCACTTCTAAACAGTCCTGTAGCATTCAGCTGTATATCTGGGTAATAGAGAGCTCATGGAAAACACTGAAATTGCCTGTGATTTTTTGGTTTGGGATATAGCAGTTACTTTTTGGGAAATGTATCTTCTTATTCCCTCCTTGTACTCTATTCTAACACTAATGTCCCCCTTTAACACCTAACACTGAGATCCTAACATTCCCCTCTTGACTCCTAATCCTAACATTAACCTCCTCCTTCTCCACTCCTAACACTAACCTCCTCCCTCTCAACTCCTAACACTAACCTCCCCTCTCTCAACTCCTAACACTAACCTCCTCCCTCTCTAATCCTAGCGCTAACCTCCCCCCCCCCCTCTCCTCTACTAACACTAACCTCCTCCCTCTCTACTCCTAACACTAACCTCCTCCCTCTCCACTCCTAACACTAACCTCCTCCCTCTCCACTCCTAACACTAACCTCCTCCCTCTCCACTAACACTAACCTCCTCCCTCTCCACTAACACTAACCTCCTCCCTCTCCACTAACACTAACCTCCTCCCTCTCCAATCCTAGCGCTAACCTCCCCCCCCCTCCTCTACTAACACTAACCTCCCCTCTCTCCACTCCTAACACTAACCTCCTCCCTCTCCACTCCTGACACTAACCTCCTCCCTCTCCACTCCTAACACTAACCTCCTCCCTCTCCACTAACACTAACCTCCTCCCTCTCCACTAACACTAACCTCCTCCCTCTCCAATCCTAGCGCTAACCTCCCCCCCCCCTCTCCTCTACTAACACTAACCTCCTCCCTCTCTACTCCTAACACTAACCTCCTCCCTCTCCACTCCTAACACTAACCTCCTCCCTCTCCACTCCTAACACTAACCTCCTCCCTCTCCACTAACACTAACCTCCTCCCTCTCCACTAACACTTACCTCCTCCCTCTCTAATCCTAGCGCTAACCTCCCCCCCCTCTCCTCTACTAACACTAACCTCCTCCCTCTCCACTCCTAACACTAACCTCCTCCCTCTCCACTCCTAACACTAACCTCCTCCCTCTCCACTAACACTAACCTCCTCCCTCTCCACTAACACTAACCTCCTCCCTCTCCACTAACACTAACCTCCCCCCCCTCCTCTACTAACACTAACCTCCCCTCTCTCCACTCCTAACACTAACCTCCTCCCTCTCCACTAACACTAACCTCCTCCCTCTCCACTAACACTAACCTCCTCCCTCTCCAATCCTAGTGCTAACCTCCCCCCCCCCTCTCTTCTACTAACACTAACCTCCTCCCTCTCCACTCCTAACACTAACCTCCTCCCTCTCCACTCCTAACACTAACCTCCCCTCTCTCCACTCCTAACACTAACCTCCCCCCTCCACTCCTAACACTAACCTCCCCTCCTAACACTAACCTCCTCCTTCTCCACTCCTAACACTAACCCCCCCCCCCTCTCCACTCCTAACACTAACCTTCCCCCCTCTCCACTCCTAACATTAACCTCCCCCCTCTCCACTCCTAACACTAACCACCCCCTCTCCACTCCTAACACTAACCTCCCCCCTCTCCACTCCTAACACTAACCTCCCCTCTCTCCACTCCTAACACTAACCTCTCCTCTCTCCACTCCTAACACTAACCTCCCCTCTCTCCACTCCTAACACTAACCTCCCCTCTCTCCACTCCTAACACTAACCTCTCCTCTTCTCCACTCCTGACACTAACCTCCTCCCTCTCCACTAACACTAACCTCCTCCCTCTCCAATCCTAGCGCTAACCTCCCCCCCCCTCTCCTCTACTAACACTAACCTCCTCCCTCTCCACTCCTAACACTAACCTCCTCCCTCTCCACTCCTAACACTAACCTCCCCTCTCTTTACTCCTAACACTAACCTCCCCTCTCTCCACTCCTAACACTAACCTCCTCCCTCTCTCCACTCCTGACACTAACCTCCTCCCTCTCATCTAACACTACCCTCCCCCTCTCCACTCCTAACACTAACCTTCCCCCCTCTCCACTCCTAACACTAACCTTCCCCCCTCTCCACTCCTAACACTAACCTCCCCCTCTCCACTCCTAACACTAACCTCCCCCCTCTCCACTCCTAACACTAACCTCCCCCCTCTCCACTCCTAACACTAACCTCCCCCCTCTCCACTCCTAACACTAACCTCCCCCCTCTCCACTCCTAACACTAACCTCCTCCCTCTCCACTCCTAACACTAACCTCCTCTCTCTCCACTCCTAACACTAACCTCTCCACTAACACTAACCTCCTCCCTCTCCATTCCTAACACTAACCTCCCCTCTCTCCTCTCCTAACACTAACCTCCCCACCCCCTCTTATATAGTTTACCTTATGGTTGAATGGGTGCTTAGGCAAGTTGATATATCTCAGTCTTACAAGCAATAAGAGCCCATAATTCAATACTGCTGTAGAGCCAGTTTAACTTTTATCTGTAAGCCTCATTACGCTTGTAAGACAATTGTGTTGTCCCTAGGTGCTAGAATAAAGCAGTTGGGTAACCCAAATACCAGTGTGATATGCTCCTGGGTACATACATTGAGTAGCCATGGTCTCGAGATACTAATATTAAAGAGAATCTGCAACTTTAAAAAGTGCCCCTGGGGGGTACTCACCTTGGGAGGGTGAAGCCTCTGGATCCTATTGAGGCTTCCCTGTCCTCCTTCGTCCCACGGCGGTCTCGCTTGGCCGCTCTGAACAGCAGCCATGTAAATAATTACCTTCCCGGTTCCAGCGCAGTAGCGGCTCTCGGCTCGGAATCAGGAGTCTTGCGTCTGTGCAGTAGAGCAGACCTGACTGGGATCGGCTAATTCCTCCTGATACCGAGCTGAGGGCCGCTACTGCGCCTGCGCTGGAGGCGGGGAAGGGAAATATTGCAGGCGCTATTGCGCCCGTGCCAAAGCTAGCTACAGCCTGAGAAACTGTTGGCTGTGGATTGTGAGGAGTCCAGCGAGACCACTGTGGGATGGAGGAGGGCGGGGGAAGCCCGAAGTAAGTACCCCCAGGGGCATTTTTTAAAGTTACGGAGTCTCTTTAAGTAGCCATATGCCTCATAATTAGTCACATGCTTTCAGATAAAAGAATCAAATATCCCCATGCCTCCAGATAATTCATCCAGTAGTGACCTGCCCCTCAATAAAATTATTAAGTAGTCATACGCATCCAGATAAAATAATCAAGTAGTCAGGTGTCTCACGATCAGGTGCGTAAAAATAAAATAATGATATAGCCATGTGTGTCCCATACATATAAATGAAGTAGCCATGTTCCACAGATAACAGAATTATTCTGATCTGAGGTCTGAGTGATGGGGAGGCATGGGGGCAGACATGGCAGCACAGGGGCAGGAAGGGGGCGCAGCACAATGGCAGACATGATGTTGTGGAGCCCACGGCACAAGCTATGCCTGCACCCCTCTAGATACGCCACTGTGCGAGTTTCAGAGATCAGATTACATTTCACTGTATTTAAAGTGGACCCAAATCAAAAATACAAGATTTCAGAAATAAAATCTATTTTCTAAATAGCAGCCTTTTTTCAGCTGCATGATGACAAATATAAAATATTGGAGGAACCCCTCCCTTCCTTTCATATTGCCGGGACAGAATCCGGCAGACTGGTGGAGGAGATAAAAAACAAAACACAGGCTGCTACTGATGATGTCACAGGGGAGGTGATCTCAGCTTGTGTGAGATTTCACATAGACGACGCCCCTGGGAGGGAGGGTAGCTGGTGTCATGACTGCCACCTGTATAACCCTAATTATGGAAAGAGAAGGGTGAAAAGCAGGCACTGAAATGCTCATAGGCTTGAAGGAGTGTTTATTTATCTCTGTATGTGTCAGAGTGGGGCAACTAAATATTTTGAATAAAAAAAAATGTTTGGTTTGGGTCCGCTTTAAAACAGAGGATGCACTCAAGTGGCTGAAACTTGCATTTATTAAGTGCTGCAGATTGCAAATTACAGGTCTTGGGTGTGATGACTAATACAAGCAGTGACTTCTTACAGCCATGCACAGTGACACCCCCCACCCCCACCCCTAACAAGCAACTGAACTGTACGGAAAATAACAGCATGCATAAAAGGAATGAAAATCTACCTTGCATGCTTTTGAATATGTTCAGGTTTATTGTAATCATTGCCTAAATTGCAGTGTGAGCATCAGCTCTTGAATTACACCTGGTGTGCCCTTGTTTGGAGATTATTTTTGCTGCATATCTCTGATCAGTTTTTATCTTTTTTTTGAATGAGTGATCCTGCATATGTATTGTACTGATACATTTCTGATTGTTGATTATTGATGTAATCAGTGGGCAGCACTGTCTTTTGTGTAATATGGGCTTCAAGCCTTCTGCTTTGTTAAAGGAATTACCTTAATTATCATTATCAGTACTACTCATACAATTCATTATATCATAAGTGTTTTTTTTCCTTCAGTGTCACTTTTAGGCTGCTTTCACAGTGGGACGTTACAGGCGCACGTTAGAGCAGCCTGTAACGCACCCCAACTCACAGTAATGAAAAATCAATGGGCTGTTCACAGTGCCCACGTTGCGTTACATTGTAACGCAGCACGTCTACATAACGTACTCCATGCAGTACTTTACACGCAGCTAAGTCGCGTTAGACTGTTTGCACATGCTCAGTGGGGGGGCGAGAGGAGGCGGGGAGATGCCGCTACAGTAGCCGCGCACATGGCTACTTAATATGCACTGCACTGGTGGCTGCTGATTGGCCGGTGGGACCACTTGATGCGGAGTGTCTCACTCCGCATCACGAGGTCCCGCCGGCCAATCAGCGCCACTCTGGGAGACCTTATAGGGATAGAGCCGCGTTAGGCGGCTCACTCTAACGTCCTCTCCCGCACCACCAGGCGTTGCGTTAGGGGCACGTTATGCGACCATAACGTCCCCTGTAACGCAACGTCCTGGTGTGAAACCAGCCTTAAAGTGTTTCTGAGATGAGAACAAAGTAAGATGTGATAACTTACCAGGGGCTTCCTCCAGCCCCCAAAAATTATTATATAACAGCGCTCCAACACAGTGAAGGATCCAGGAGATAATACTCCAATAAATGTCACCAATTAGCAAGCTCCACAACTCGTGGGACAAGTGTGCTGAAAGACAAAAGAGGAACGCTCTAAGGTGCATTAACGTTTTATTTTCATTAAAGGATACCCAAACTGACATGTGACATGATGAGATAGACATGGGTATGTACAGTGCCCAGCACACAAATAACCAGGCTGTGTTCCTTTTTTTCTTTCTCTGTCTGAAAGAGTTAAATATCAGGTATGTAAGTGGCTGACTCTGTCCTGACTCAGACAGGAAGTGACTATAGTGTGACCCTCACTGATAAGAAATTCCAACTATAAAACACTTTCCTAGCAGAAAATGGCTTCTGAGAGCAGAAAAGAGGTAAAAAGGGTAATTTTTTTATCAGTGAGGGTCACACTGTAGTCACTTCCTGTCTGAGTCAGGGCTGAGTCAACCACTTACATACCTGATATTTAACTCTTTCAGGCAGAGAAAGAAAAAAAGGAACACAGCCTAGTGATTTGTGTGCCCGGCACTGTACATACACATGTCTACCTCATCATGTCACATGTCACTTCTGGTATCCTTTAAAAAAGGATGAAAATTGCACTTACAAGATGCAAACGTTTTTCAAGCATATCTCCCATACAGGCTCATAAGAAGTCCCTTCTCCTCTTTCCGATTCCCGTTGCTGTGGCCAATAGCAGGCGTGTCCTGGTGTAACTCAGACTGTCGGGGTGGGGTGGAGTGGAAAGGGCCTCATTCACAGTGCCTGCAGCATCATGACGCGTTTCGGCGTGTTTACGCCTTCATCAGATGTTGATGATGTAAGCACGCCGAACAGCAACGGGAATCGAAAAGAGGAGAGAGGAGAAGGGACTTCTTATTATCCTGTATGGGAGATATGCTTGAAAAACGTTTGCATCTTGTAAGAGCAATTTTTATCCTTTTTTAATGAAAATAAAACGTGAATGCACCATAGAATGCTCCTCTTATCTTGTCTTCCTCCAGCCCCATAAGAACCGCTAAGTCCCTCACCGTCCTCCCGCTTGCCTCCATTCCCCGGCTATTAGTCCCGGTAACTGGCTCAGCCGTGCCAATCGGGCTCTTCTGTGCCTGCACAGAGGGGCCGCACATGCGCAGAAGACCCCGACTGAGCCAGTTACCGGGACTGATAGCCGGAGAGCGAAGGCACTAGACACCAGGGAACTCTATAGGAAGGGGAGAACTCAGCGGTAGTTATGGGGCTGGAGGAAGCCCTGGGTAAGTATCAGATCTTTCTTATTCTCGCCCCAGGTACTTCTCCAGCATTCATAGGATATTGCTTGTACTAAAATCCTACCCTATAGGGGGGAAAGGGGATTCGTCTCACAGGGAATACCAAGAGATAACCGATATTGATCCTCATTAAAGTGTAACTGCCGGGTATAACATCAAAAATCTATTCTTTATTTTTATCTGGTAAACAAGTAATAAGGATGCTAATCAGGCAATCCAAACGTTACAATCACTATTACTTTTCTTGTTAATAAATGATCATTCCCCAGTTTACCTGACTCTTATTTGGTACACACATAATTTGGTACACAAGAAGGAAGTTGCAGGGCATGCTGGGTTGTCCTTTTTTGCTTCTCTACTGAAGTCTCTTTCCCTCCTGTTTTCATATTTTTCATGCTGAGACAATGCACTTTCTATAGTGGAGGGCGGGCGATGCATACACAATCAGGCAGAGGAGAGTAAGGGAGGAAATGACATCAGGATTGGCTTCAAAATAGCCACAGTTAAAATAAGAAACGCTAAGAAGGATTTTCTCTTTTTGTACTGTAGAAAAATCACTAAAATCAAAACATGGACAGTGCAATACATGTGTTATATAAGTAGAGCAAGTATGTATCTACTTATATATGTGCTGTTTTTTCTGAGATAGTATGGCTGACAGCTCCTCTTTAAAGAAACTCTATAACAGAAAAAAGTTCCCCTGGGGGGTCCTCACCTTGGGAGGGGGACGCTTCTGGACCCTATTGAGGCTTCCTCCGTCCTCCTGTGTCCCTCGGCGATCTCGCTGCAGCCCACAGAATGCACAACATGTCAGGTTGTGCAATATTTACCTTCCCGGCTCCAGTGCTGGCGCAGTATCGGCTCTCCGCTCGGAGATAGGCAGAAATAGCCGATCGCTGTCGGCCCGCTCTACTGCGCAGGTGCCTGACAGCGATCGGCTATTTCCACCTATCTCCGAGCGGAGAGCCGCAACAGCGCCCCCACTGGAGGCAGAAAAGGTAAATATGTGCTGCAGCGAGACCGCATTGGGACAGAGGAGGATGGGGCAAGCCTCAATAGGATCCAAAGGCTTCCCCCTCTCAAGACGAGTACCCCCCAGGGGAGGTTTTTTTTTGGTTACAGAGTCTCTTTAAATCGGACCTGAACTCAGAACTTCCTCTCTGCTCTAAAAGATAAGCTTGGTGTAATTTGCCTTCTTAAAACAAAAGGAAATCTGCAATAATTCAGTTATAAGTGAACATATGTGGTTACCCACAATGCTCTACTGAATATGCAAATTATCCCTTTTCCCCCTTGTAAGCCAAGCAAGCATCCAGAACCGCTGGTGTATAGCAAGCTTATAGCTTTAAGTTTTACACAGCCTTATCAAACCCACATGTAGACAGCCTGTTTCGGACTTTTGGTCCTCATCAGTACATGGCAGGGATTGATACAGCTGTATGAGATAGGGCTTGGACGAGTACAACAGAGTAACCAAGCCAAACCAATAAATTACACCAAGCTTTGCTTTTTTAGTAGGAGGGCTTTTTGGTTCCTTTTATCCCCCTATACATTCTCAGTAGTTTGGGTCACCCTGAGCTGCTTGGTTACTCTGTTGTACTGGTCCAAGCCCTATTTCATACAGCTTTATCAATCCCTGCCATGTACTGATCAGGACCAAAAGTCCGAAACAGGCTGTCTACATGTGGGTTTGATAAGGCTGTGTAAAACTTAAAGCTATAAGCTTGCTATACACCAGCGGCTCTGGATGCTTGCTTGGCTTACAAGGGTGAAAAGGGATAATTTGCATATTCAGTAGAGCATTGTGGGTAACCACATATGTTCACTTATAACTGAATTATTGCAAATTTCCTTCTGTTTTAAGAAGGCAAATTACACCAAGCTTTGCTTTTTTTAGTAGGAGGGCTTTTTGGTTCCTTTTATCCCCCTATACATTCCTAGTAGTTTGGGTCACCCTAAGCTGCTTGGTTACTCTAAAAGATAAGCAACAGCATAATAACCTTTAAACAAAAAAAAACATGTCTTTGTTACAGCTGATACAAATCCTAAAATAAATCTACAGTGTGTCTACTTCCTGCTTTCATGGAAGCAGACATATTGTTAACATTCTGTGCTTTCAAATGAGCTTATTTGCCATAGGCAGTCAGCTGACACCGGGGAGAGATCAGATTACAACTTGTGATTAGACACAGATGAGGGGGAATTAGACAGGCTAAACTCTCTAAATACATACAGGGTGCATTGCTCTCTGTTTTCCTTCTGCCCTGTGCAAGAGTTTAGGTCCACTTTAAATAAGGTGGCTGTAAGAAACAGGAGATGAGCCATGCTTGGTTAAACCTGCTGGAACCAAGAAGGCCACACACTACAGCATACATGTCGAACTCCGGCCCACGGGCCAAATCTGGCCCTCAGAGCCATTAAATGTGGCCCTCATGTGTTTTCCCCACTTTGCGTTATGTCTGGGCCACTCTAGACCACCAGGGAAGCTATACTGGAAGTAAAGCCATCGATCAATAGGGAAGCCATACAGGGGAGGAAGCTGTTTTGCGTTACCCTGTTTAACAGCAGGATATTGCAATAGCAATGCAAGGCAATGGGGCATAGCGTACTTTTGGCGTCGGATTGTAGCGGAAGTGCCCGATTGGCTGCTGAACTGTCGCAAAGTCAACAACACGTTACATTCGGACTCCTGCGGCGGCGGAATTAATGGCCACTCAGGGAATTTAAACATGATGGCAGCGGTGCAGCATACATGATCAGAAGGACAGGAAAACCCGGGAATCCCAGTGGCATTGTCTCTATCCAGCAGCAGGGTGTACGTCACTGGGTGGGGGGTGGCGAGGGGAGAGCGGGGGCGGAGCTATGCATATGACTGTCTGCGCACTCTGTGGCACGGTCATATGATTGATATTTTGTGCGTTGCGGTGTGACAGAGGTCAGATGTAAAACCCGCCTTAGACAACACCATCTTCCCAAGCACTTGACTCCATATAGTGTCCTGATGATAACAAGGATATAAATATATGCAGTTCTGAATATCGCCTTGCCACATTATGGGATCGATTCATAAGGCATTACCACAAGCGGTAATGCTGAAAACAGCTGACTTTACCGAGCACTTATAAAGGCTGTTACCGCATGAAAAGCTGAAATTCCTGAGCAGAGAGGTAAATTACCGACTTGTGCTGTAATTACCTCAACACATGTCAGTAAATGTCAATTCATAAATATTAGAGCAGGCGGTAATGGCACGGAGAATACCGCCTGCTTTGAAGAGGTGATAAGGGAGCGAAGCAAAGTTAATGGAGACAGATCTCCCAGGCGGCAGCAGCGGTGAGAGCGGAACAAACAAGGCTTCCCCTGAATACCCAGGCTGTGTTTTTAACCCCTCGGGTACCTGTTTTCAGATATATTTCACATCAGAAAGCCTGCATGTGTAACATTTCTTGAAGTTCTTCTAAGCTGTGTCAATGAAATAGATTGTTTAGAAAGACTAATAGACAGATTCCGCGCAGATTCAGGGCATACAGAGGCAGTATAACAAAACATGCACATCTAAAGGGAAGCTGGGGATGCCTCTTTTATTGTAACGCTGTCTCTGCAGGAGAAAATGTAACAACTCAGCCAGCTGCTCATTAATGTATCAAGTCAGCCAGCTCCTCTTCTCATGTTACCGACAGTTTAGTTTGGTTAAACACCGCATTTCTACCGCGCCTGTGAAGATTTTTACGAATTAGCACACAGAAGTCTAAAATACCGAATGCGGTATTCTCCCGACCAGATTTTTTTTTACCTCAAAGCCTTTTATGAATTGACCCCGATAGTGTACATGCTGCAACTGGCTGTAAAAGGCACATCTGGCGGTCCTCCTGATCCTCTTTCTTTAATACTTTTAGCCACAGCCCCTGAACAAGCATGCAGATCAGGTGCTCTAACTAAACTGTGCCTAGATATGCATGCTTGTTTCAGGTGTGTGATTCAGACACTACTGCAGCCAAGGAGATCAGCAAGGCTGCCAGGCAGCCTAACAGGAAATATATATGGTAGAATCCATATCCATACAACTTCAGGAGTCCTTTAAGCTTCCAGCCTCTGCTGGCATGCTGGGCTTTGTAGTGCCCCCCCCCCCCCCTCCATCTGGGCCGGTAGAGATGGTTTAATCTCTGGAAGTGATGAAAGGGAATCCCTGCGCTTCCGGTCGTCCTCCGCCTTCGCTTTGTAGCTCATTACTGCCATTATTCAGATCCCGCGTCACGAGGCCCTTTGATTCTGCTGCCAGTCATCTGGAGAGTCGAGTTTCCGCCGTTCCCCCCAATGGCCGTCTCCTGCCACTGCGAGTCATTACCCGTCATCTGTCCGCGCTCACCTTTCACCCGCAGCAATGCCTCTGACGATTCCCTCCCGTCAAACCTCGCGCTTTGATCAGGTCCAAATCCGACTTCACAGCGAATTCCTCAACCGCTCGGGGATTTGTGCGATGCGGCTGCGGGGAGAGCGAAAAACATCTTTATTATACAGTTATGGTACATGACAGGTCTCCATCAGCATCATCTGCGTCCCTCGGCCATACGGGTCAGTAACACCCCCCACTCCAGCCGCTTGTCAGGGGGTCTTTATGAGGTTTCAGTGGTCGATTCACTGGGCCTGTTATGGAGTGAATACTACCCACGCACAGAAAGATCTAATTGGACAACCAATCTGCGCATTCATTCTACGAAACAATAAAGTATGCACAAATTCAAACTGTCAAACATGACAACTTCACCTTAAGGCGCCCATTAACGCTACAACTTTTCCTTCAGATTCAATCTTTTGACGCAATTTAAATGATCAAAACTAATCGGAAGGCAATTATCGATTGTTCCCAATAACAGAACGATGTAAGAAGTTTTTACATTCGGATTTAAAAATAAAACGGAGTGGCTGGATAGTGTACAGGTACTCCCCGGTTAATGAACGAGAAAGGGACTGTAGGTTTGTTCTTAAAGAGAACCCGAGGTGGGATTTACTTATGCTAGTGGGGCACAGAGGTTGTGCACACTAACACCAGCCTCTGTTGCCCCATGGTGTGCCTCCAGGACCCCCCTGCTCGCCGCTATACCCCCGCAGTGCTGGCGACACACAGCGTGTCACCAGCACAATGTTTACCTATGCCTGCCTGTTAGCGGCGCTCCCCCGTCTCCTCAGCACCGGCGCTACCCACCCGCGTCACTTCCCTCCAATCAGCGGGAGGGAAGTGACGCGGCGGGTAGCGCCGATACGGAGGATGCGGGGGAGCGGCGCTGACAGACAGCGCTTAGGTAAACATTGTGCTGGCGACACGCTGTGTGTCGCCAGCACTGCGGGGTCTATAGCGGCGAGCAGGGGGGACATGGAGGCACACCATGGGGCAACAGAGGCTGGTGTTAGTGTGCACAACCTCTGTGCCCCACTAGCATAAGTAAATCCCACCTCGGGTTCTCTTTAACCTGAATTTGCTCTTTAAGTTGGAATATTGTGCCAACTCTGTACATCCTCTGTGCCTCCAGTGTGCCCCTCTGCCCCCTGTACCTCCTCTGTGCTCCCCTGTGCCTCCAGTGTGCCCCTCTGTGTCACCTCTGCCCCCTGTACCTCCTCTGTGCTCCCCTGTGCCTCCAGTGTGCCCCTCTGTGTCACCTCTGCCCCCTGTACCTCCTCTGTGCCTCCAGTGTGCCCCTCTGTCTCCTGTACCTCCTCTGTGCCTCCAGTGTCCCCCTATGTGTCATCTCTGCCCTCTGTACCTCCTCTGTGCCCCCCTGTGCCTCCAGTGTGCTCCTCTGTGTCACCTGTACCTACTCTGTACATCCTCTGTGCCTCCAGTGTGCCCCTCTGCCCCCTGTACCTCCTCTGTGCCCCCCTGTGCCTCCAGTGTCCCCCTCTGTGTCACCTCTGCCCCCTGTACCTGCTTATATAAGTTTAAAAGCCATTTTAATCGATTTTCTCAGAAACTACAAGTCTAATTTGAAAAAACATTTTTTTTTTAATTGTTCCCACAGAATCCATGCCGTTCGTATCGGGGGGTCGTTTGTAAGTCGGGGACTACCTGTACTGGGCTCTGAGTGGCTGCATGGTGTAATGGTTAAGGGCTCTGCCTCTGACACAGGAGACCAGGGTTTGAATCTGGGCTCTGCCTGTTCAGTAAGCCAGCACCTATTCAGTAGGAGACCTTAGGCAAGTCTCCCTAACACTGCTACTGCCTATAGGGCGCGTCCTAGTGGCTGCAGCTCTGGCACTTTGAGTCCGCCAGGAGAAAAGCGCGATATAAGTGTTCTGTGTTTGTTTGTTGTTTGCCTTTGACATGGGAGACGTATGGGGTTCATAACCTGGCTAGAGTCAGTACCTATTCAGTAAGGAGTCCTTGGGCAAGGCTTCCTAACCCTGTATGGTGGCCCCTTGAGCGCTCCCTTAGTGGCTGCAGCTCCCGAGCACTTTCAGTCCAACAGGAGAAAAGCGCTATACAAATGTTAGGATTATTATTGTTATTATAACTTTCAGATCAATATTTTTTCCTTTTCCAATCGACCAATCACCTCAATTTGCACCACAAAAGGCACAGTTATATCATTTGACCCAAAAAATTGAGTTGAAAGATCGAATCTGAAGGAAAACTTGTGCCGTGAATTGGCTATTTTAAAGTGGCCATACATCAGGCGACTTGGCAGCCGATCGACCATCTGACCCGATTGTTATAATCGGAATCGGATGAAAATCGGTGCTGCCAAGTGCATTCCCGATTGACAATACCAATTTAGGGGCCGAGATTGGTGACACTAATCGGTCAGACATGCTGCAGGATATTGGGTCCACCTGCTGAATTGTGTACATGGCGGTGACAGCGAGCGATATCGGGCGAAGTGACAAACGAGATGAGACCCTGGACGTCACACCTACCTAATGTGCAATATGCCCCCCCCCCCCAGTGGCTCCGGGCGCACTCCTTGCTCCGTACACACCCCCCACGTGGTTGTGGGAGTGACGGGGGTGCATGTGGGAGGCCACACTCCCCGCGTGTACGCCGGCAGCCACCTGGGGGCGTGTGCATGGAGCAAGGAGTGCCAGTGGCGGACAAGCAGCGGATACGGACAGGTAATGTATAGAGCACTAAGGGGGCACATCACACATTGGGGGACAACGGCGGCAAGGCAAGGTGGCGGATGCGCTGCACAGGGCTGATTCAGGATCGATTTCAGCATTAATTTGTTCAGGAATTGGCCTGCAGTTTATGGGCAGCTGACAGATGTCAGTGCTATATAAATACATAATAATAATATGGTAGGACATTAGACTATGACTATGGTAGGATTAGATTGTGAGCTCCTCTGAGGACAGTCAGTGACATGACTATGTACTCTGTAATGTGCTGCAGAAAATGTCAGTGCTATATAAATACATAATAATAATAGGGTAGGACATTAGACTATGACTATGGTAGGATTAGAGTGTGAGCTCCTCTGAGGACAGTCAGTGACATGACTATGAACTCTGTACAGTGCTGCAGGAGATGTCAGTGTTATATAAATACATAATAATAACATGGTAGGACATTAGACTATGACTATGGTAGGATTAGATGGTGAGCCCCTCTGAGGACAGTCAGTGACATGACTATGTACTCTGTAATGTGCTGCAGAAGAGGTAAGTGCTATATAAATACATAATAATAATATGGTAGGACATTAGACTATGACTATGGTAGGATTAGATTGTGAGCTCCTCTGAGGACAGTCAGTGACATGACTATGTACTCTGTAATGTGCTGCAGAAGATGTCAGTGCTATATAAATACATAATAGTAATATGGTAGGACATTAGACTATGACTATGGTAGGGATTAGAGTGTGAGCTCCTCTGAGGACAGTCAGTGACATGACTATATACTCTGTAATGTGCTGCAGAAGATGTCAGTGCTATATAAATACATAATAATAATATGTTAGGACATTAGACTATGACTATGGTAGGATTAGAGTGTGAGCTCCTCTGAGGACAGTCAGTGACATGGCTATGTACTCTGTAAGGTGCTGCAGGAGATGTCAGTGCTGTATAAATACATAATAATAATAATATGGTAGGACATTAGACTATGACTATGGTAGGATTAGATTGTGAGCTCCTCTGAGGACAGTCAGTGACATGACTATGTACTCTGTAAAGTGCTGCAGAAGATGCCAGTGCTATATAAATACATAATAATAATATGGTAGGACATTAGGCTATGACTATGGTAGGATTAGATTGTGAGCTCCTCTGAGGACAGTCAGTGACATGGCTATGTACTCTGTAAGGTGCTGCAGGAGATGTCAGTGCTGTATAAATACATAATAATAATAATATGGTAGGACATTAGACTATGACTATGGTAGGATTAGAGTGTGAGCTCCTCTGAGGACAGTCAGTGACATGACTATGTACTCTGTAAAGTGCTGCAGAAGATGTCAGTGCTATATAAATACATAGTAATAATATGGTAGGACATTAGACTATGACTATGGTAGGATTAGATTGTGAGCTCCTCTGAGGACAGTCAGTGACATGACTATGTACTCTGTAAAGTGCTGCAGAAGATGTCAGTGCTATATAAATACATAATAATAATATGTACAGTGCTGCAGTTGTATACTGGCACTGGGGGGGGGGGGGGGGGTGCAGTGAGCAGTCAGGGTTGCCCAGTGATTTGTGTGATGAGAGGTGGCCGCTGTATGTATCTGCAGCTATAGGCAGACTAGTATAGATACCATGCGTGGAATGGAAGGACTCATCCGCGTTCTGCGAGAGAATTGGACGCCACGCACCAGGCTGAGCACGGGGAGCAGGTGGGCGGAGACGCCAGTGAGTGGGCGGGGCTAGTGACGCGCCCGGTTGCCGGGTAACAGGCGGCGTCTAGGAAGTACACAGAGATGGCTCCGAAGAGAGGAAAGAGCTCCGCATCGTCCATCCCAAACCCCGGAGCGCCCGGGAGCCGCAGCTGGGAGAGCGGCCTGATCACCGCGGCCCTGCAGGAGGTACGAGAGGGGAGGGGGAGTACTATTACTGGTGCGGGGGGACTACAACTCCCATCATCCCACTAGAGGGACTCCCACCATCCCCAGCACTACTAACCCTACAACTCCCACCATCTCCACCACTACCAGGGGACTGCAACTCCCACCATCTCCACCACTACCAGGGGACTACAACTCCCACCATCCCCACCATTACCAGGGGACTACAACTCCCACCATCCCCACCATTACCAGGGGACTACAACTCCCACCACCTCCACCACTACCAGGGGACTACAACTCCCACCACCTCCACCACTACCAGGGGACTACAACTCCCACCATCCCCACCACTACCAGGGTACTACAACTCCCACCACCTCCACCACTACCCGGGGACTACACCTCCCACCATCTCCACCACTACCAGGGGACTGCAACTCCCACCATCTCCACCACTACCAGGGGACTGCAACTCCCACCATCTCCACCACTACCCGGGTACTACACCTCCCACCATCTCCACCACTACCAGGGGACTACAACTCCCACCATATCCACCACTACCCGGGGACTACACCTCCCACCATCTCCACCACTACCAGGGGACTGCAACTCCCACCATCTCCACCACTACCCGGGGGGTCTAAAACTCCCACCATCTCCACCACTACCAGGGGACTACACCTCCCATCATCTATTCTCCACCACTACCAGGGGACTACACCTCCCACCATCTCCACCACTACCCGGGGGGACTTCAACTCCCACCATCTCCACCACTACCAGGGGACTACAACTCCCACCATCTCCACCACTACCCGGGGGGACTAAAACTCCCACCATCTCCACCACTACCCGGGGGGACTAAAACTCCCACCATCTCCACCACTACTGGGGGACTACACCTCCCACCATCTCCACCACTACCCGGGGGGACTACAACTCCCACCATCTCCACCACTACCCGGGGGGACTACAACTCCCACCATCTCCACCACTACCGGGGGACTACAACTCCCACCATCTCCACCACTACCAGGGGACTACACCTCCCACCATCTCCACCACTACCCGGGGGGACTACACCTCCCACCATCTCCACCACTACCCGGGGGGACTACAACTCCCACAATCTCCACCACTACCGGGGGACTACAACTCCCACCATCTCCACCACTACCGGGGGACTACAACTCCCACCATCTCCACCACTACCGGGGGACTACAACTCCCACCATCTCCACCACTACCGGGGGACTACAACTCCCACCATCTCCACCACTACCAGGGGACTACACCTCCCACCATCTCCACCACTACCCGGGGGGACTACAACTCCCACCATCTCCACCACTACCGGGGGACTACAACTCCCACCATCTCCACCACAACCAGGGGACTGAAACTCCCACCATCTCCACCACTACCCGGGGACTACACCTCCCACCATCTCCACCACTACCAGGGGACTACAACTCCCACCATCCCCACCATTACCAGGGTACTACAACTCCCACCATCCCCACCACTACCAGGGTACTACAACTCCCACCACCTCCACCACTACCCGGGGACTACACCTCCCACCATCTCCACCGCTACCAGGGGACTGCAACTCCCACCATCCCCACCATTACCAGGGTACTACAACTCCCACCATCCCCACCACTACCAGGGTACTACAACTCCCACCACCTCCACCACTACCCGGGGACTACACCTCCCACCATCTCCACCACTACCAGGGGACTGCAACTCCCACCATCTCCACCACTACCCGGGTACTACACCTCCCACCATCTCCACCACTACCAGGGGACTACAACTCCCACCATATCCACCACTACCCGGGGACTACACCTCCCACCATCTCCACCACTACCAGGGGACTGCAATTCCCACCATCTCCACCACTACCCGGGGGTCTAAAACTCCCACCATCTCCACCACTACCAGGGGACTACACCTCCCATCATCTATTCTCCACCACTACCAGGGGACTACACCTCCCACCATTTCCACCACTACCCGGGGGGACTTCAACTCCCACCATCTCCACCACTACCAGGGGACTACAACTCCCACCATCTCCACCACTACCCGGGGGGACTAAAACTCCCACCATCTCCACCACTACGGGGGGACTACACCTCCCACCATCTCCACCACTACCCGGGGGGGCTACAACTCCCACCATCTCCACCACTACCCGGGAGGACTACAACTCCCACCATCTCCACCACTACCGGGGGACTACAACTCCCACCATCTCCACCACTACCAGGGGACTACACCTCCCACCATCTCCACCACTACCCGGGGGGACTACAACTCCCACCATCTCCACCACTACCCGGGGGGACTACAACTCTCACCATCTCCACCACTACCGGGGGACTACACCTCCCACCATCTCCACCACTACCCGGGGGGACTACAACTCCCACAATCTCCACCACTCCCCGGGGGGACTACAACTCACACCATCTCCAGTACTACTAACCCTACACTTCCCATCATCCCCACTACCTGGGAACTACAACTCCCACAATCTCCACCACTACCAGGGGGGACTACAACTCCCTCTAGCTACACCACTACCAGGGGATTACAACACCCACCTTCTCCAGTACTACCAGGGGACTACAACTTCCACCATCTCCACCACTACCAGGGGACTACAACTCCCACCAGCTCCACCACTACCAAGGGACTACAACTCCCACCAGCTCCACCACTACCAAGGGACTACAACTCCCACCATCTCCACCACTACCAGGGGACTACAACTCCCACCAGCTCCACCACTACTAACCCTACACCTCCCATCATACCCAGTATCAGAGGGACTACACCTCCACCCACCATCTCCAGTACTACTAACCCTAACCCTACACCTCCCACCATCTCCACTACCAGGGGACTACACCTCCCACCATCTCCACCACTACCAGGGGACTACACCTCCCACCAGCTCCACCACTACCACCTCCCATAATACCCACTACCAGGGGACTACAACTCCCACCCTCTCCACCACTACCAGGGGACTACAACTTCCACCATCTCCACCACTACCAGGGGACTACAACTCCCACCAGCTCCACCACTACCAAGGGACTACAACTCCCACCAGCTCCACCACTACCAAGGGACTACAACTCCCACCATCTCCACCACTACCAGGGGACTACAACTCCCACCAGCTCCACCACTACTATACAATACAATACAATAACATTTCTATAGCGCTTTTCTCCCATAGGACCCTACACCTCCCATCATACCCAGTATCAGAGGGACTACACCTCCACCCACCATCTCCAGTACTACTAACCCTAACCCTACACCTCCCATCATCCCCACTACCAGGGGACTACACCTCCCACCATCTCCACCACTACCAGGGGACTACACCTCCCACCAGCTCCACCACTACTAGCCATATACCTCCCATCATACCCAGTATCAGAGGGACTACACCTACCCATAATCCCCACTACCAAAGGACTACAACACCCACCATCTCCACCACTACTAACCCCACACCTCCCATCATACTTAGTATCAGAGGGACTACACCTCCCATCATCCCCAATACCATAGGGCTTACACCTCCCATCCTACCCATTACCAGAGGGACTACACCTCCCACCATCTCCACCACTAGCAGGGGACTACAACACCCACCATCTCCACCACTACTAACCCTACACTTCCCATCATATTCTGTATCAGAGGGACTACACCTCCCATCATCCCCAATACCAGTGGGACTACAACTCCCATCATCCCAAATACCAGAGGGACTACAACTCCCACCATCCTAAATACCAGAGGGACTACACCTCCCATCATCCCAAATACCAGAGGGACTACAACTGCCATCATCCCAAATACCAGAGGGACTACAACTGCCATCATCCCAAATACCAGAGGGACTACACCTCCCATTATCACTAATACCAGAGGGACTACACCTCCCATCATCACTAAGACCAAGGGGACAACACCTCCCATCATCCCCAATACCAGAGGGACTACACCTCCAACCATCGCTAATACCAGAGGGACTACACCTCCCATCATCACTAAGACCAGGGGGACTACACCTCCCATCATCCCAAATACCAGAGGGACTACAACTCCCATCATCCTAAATACCAGAGGGACTACACCTCCCATCATCCCAAATACCAGAGGGACTACAACTGCCATCATCCCAAATACCAGAGGGACTACACCTCCCATCATCCCAAATACCAGAGGGACTACAACTGCCATCATCCCAAATACCAGAGGGACTACACCTCCCATCATCACTAAGACCAAGGGGACAACACCTCCCATCATCCCCAATACCAGAGGGACTACACCTCCAACCATCACTAATACCAGAGGGACTACACCTCCCATCATCCCTAATTCTTCATGACTTCTCATACATTTGACCATCACTATTTACCAAGTAACGCTTGTTTTGGGTAACGTTATCTCAAGTTCCTCTTCACATATATATTTGTAATAATTGTGCATGAATGCTTTTAAAATAAAATGCTTTTAATTATCAAAAACTGGTTATTCAGGCTTAAAGAGTAACTGTTAAGCTAAAAAAAAGCTAATTTAAACGTCTATTCTCCTGTGTTAAACAGTTTAGAAGGAAGCCAAAAAGGCAATACTGAAGTTAAAAATCTCTCTTACTTTGTTGTTGGCTGAATAGCAGACCTCTTTATCCGCAGGCTGCTAAGGAGGCTGGCAGTGGCAGGCCGCATAACAGATACTGCAAAGCATGCTGGGGCTGCTTCTTCTCCCTACTGCCCTCCCTGGTCCTTCCCTTCATTTCCCTATTCCGCCCTAATTATTTACTGCAGCCTGATTGGCTGCTTCCTCTCTCCCTCCTTCCCTATCCACGCAATTGTTTTTATCTGCCTTTATTTTTATATATATGAAGTTGGTTGTAATGACATCACGATCGCCTGCACTCCCTCCCCCCAACCCATTGTTCCCATTCACGTGACTGGGTAAAATCTGATTAGCTGTTTGTAGCTCCGCTCAGGTGTGCAGGGGGGGCGCAAGACCCCCAGAACATATCATTCCAGGTAGTAAGGGATCTGTGTACCAAGTTTCATTGAAATCAGTCAATGCGTTTTCGAGTGACACACACACACCTCTGTTTGTACCCCTCTGTTCCTCCACTTTGCCTCCACTCCTCCCCCGTGCCTCTGGTTGTCCCCTTTGGACTTACCTTCCAGCTCGATTCCAGTGATGTCCGTCTAGCCATTCCTCCTGCTGCTCCCTTTAGCATACAGCACCGTTTCCTGTACGTCACATGACATGCGATGCTGTGCACTAGAGGGAGCAGAGAGAGGAGGACAGACAGCGTTGGGTTCGGTTCGGAGGTGAGTCTAGCACTGCTGCTGCTTCTGCGGGAAGTTTGAAGCCACTTCTTCAAACCTCCCCCACGCAGAAATGACGTCATCGCAACGGGATCGGGCCATTCGTTTCGGCCTTTCTTTAGTAAGTAGGGATTCCCTGTATATAGATTACTGCATCCTTTAGACTCCCGTTTGTGTTGCTGGTAACGTTTCCTCCATACCACTTCATAGCGATGGGGCGGGATCAAGTGGCGAATACTCTGCGTGACATCATATAAATTGCAAATATAATACCGATAATAAAGTTCCCTCAGAGTAGGCTCACACTGCAAGTGCTTTTCTTAGCGCTAGGGATTTTAGAAGCTCTTGCTAGTACAATGCTATGTGTACCTAACAATCTCATTACTCACATATATTCACATAAGGGTTCAGTTGTGGACTTGCACACACCCAACCAGCACTAATGTGCTCGCCTTAGTAACACAGTGATGTGGATGTTTTCCTGACGGATAATGATCACTGCCTCCGTACAGCGCTGTGTATGATAGCAGACCCACAGTCTGTGTAAACGGCAGCAGTCACTCAATGTGTGTATTGTGGCAGCAGTCACTCAGTCTCCTGTAAAACAGTGTAAATTTAGGAGCATTTTTGAAAGGAGGGGCATGGGCGTGACATGGGTGGAGTTTGGGACAGGTCACGGGTGGGACATAGTGTACCTTTTTTATTTTAAAAAATATTGAGGTGCGCACTTTAATCAGATGTAAAATTACATATCTGACGGACATTAAAAAAAAATTAAAGAGTTCTGCTTTAAACTCTCAAAGTATTTTAACTTGAATTTTTATTTATTTATTTTTTGCTATCTTTAAATGAATTATATAAAATCTAGTAATACAGCCTTATTTTCCCACACTGCCCCAGAGTTAGACATATTTCTGTTATTTTGTGTTGTCCCCTCGGCTCCCTGCGTGCCGCAGATTCTGTGGTTGAGCCCCCGGTCGCCCCTCCCCCTCCTATCGTTTATTGAAATACATAGGAGTCTTAATATTTTGCACCTGTTGGGGGATTTGGTGTTTCCGTTAAGCCAGATCCCGGCATGTAATGAAGCTGTGAGCAAACACCGGGGCTTATGTCAGGGACAAAGCGATACTGAGGGGCCGAGGGGGGCCGATCCCTCAAGGCCGCCCTCCGAGGTAATGTCAGGTCTCTGCGTTCTGCCGCGCCGCGCACAAAATTACGACTTAAATGCAGCTCACACCCCAAGAGAAAAATGAAAACCATAAATTACCCGGCCAGGAAAACAATATGTTTTGTGTCCAGCTGCCTGGTCGCCGCAGTCGATAATTGATGTGCGGGGCGGCGGCGGAAGCCCGGAGGGGCGATCTGTTGCTGATTGTTAATCCCAATGCAGCTACCTATACGACTTGTAGGTTTAGCGAAGAGCTCGCTACTCACGGCGAAATTTAAAGGCCAGAAGTCGGGCTATAAAATGTGTATTAAGTTATGGGAACACGGCTCCTGGGACCGGCAGCAGGCCCTGATTGTTTGCGCAGTGCGGTATTGGGCGGCGCCTGAACTCCCGGCCTCTAAAGATGCTTCTTTGTCATTAAAATATTTTGGGTTAGGACCGTTTTTCTAAAGTCCGCCAGTTGCGTTTTATTCCACAGACAGCAGCAGAATTCTGGGGAGTCTGTTTGTCCACTGCACAGGGATGCCTTCAGTGTGACCAGGTTTTAAAAGACAACTATCGCAAAAAATGGTAGAATTTAAAATACATGAAACACATAAATAAAAAGAACATTTCTTCCAGAGTAAAATGTGCTATAAATTACTTTTCTCCTATGTCGCTGTCTCTTACAGTAGATAGTAGAAATCTGACTGAACTGACAGGTTTTGGGCTAGTCCATCTCCTCATGGGGGATACTCAGAGTTTTCTTTATTTTCAAAAGCACTTAGTAAAAAGTAGTCGCTCAGTCCAACTGCCAGAACAGTGGGCAAACAGGAGTGTGTGTGTGTGTGGGAGGGGGGGCACGCATCTTTGTACAAATCCCTTGTAAAGAATAATTGAGATACTGAGAATCCCTCATGAGGAGATGGACTAGCCAAAAACCTGTCAGTTCCATCAGATTTCCAGTAACCTCTGTAAGTGACAGCAACATAGGAGAAAAGTAATTTATGGCTCATTTTACTCCGGAAGAAACATACTCCTTATTTGTATGTGTTTTTGTATGTTAACACACACAAATAAGAGTATGTTTCTTCCAAATAAGCCATAAAGTACTTTTACATGTATTTTATTTGTTACAATTTTTTGCGACAGTGGTCCCTTAAGGATACTGGGAGTCCCAAAACGCTAGCAAAATCACTATTTTTCATCTGTTTTTCACTGTATAAGAAAGCGATTTGGGAGTGATTGCGATTCTTTAATATTGAAACACAATCGTTCCAAATCGCTCAAAAATGCTGCTTGGACGGCATTGACGATTTCAGCAAACCGCTTATCGCCGGCGATTGCTACAGTGAGACACTGCCATACACTTTACATTGCAGTAGCGCTTTTCAAAATGCTAACGATCGTCCGCAATTCAAAGCGCTTCTGAAATCGCTAGTACAACTGTGCTCCTTACATCTTAACAGTGCTGGTCTTATTTCTGAGTCCTGCTCCCAGATTTCTTCCCCAGCAACACATAGGCGTTTTCTGAGCTCCTAGCATTCAAGCAGGATTTGGGAGCCGTGCATATGCAGGTTGGAATTTGGCTGACAGGAAGTGTATTTGATTGGGTAGACTCTAAGCATTATTGCATGCAGGCTAGGATTACTGACATCTCATTGGCCGTCACAACACGGTGGCGTAGGGTCATATGAAGGCGGGTTTCTGCGGTGCAAAATGTGCTCGGCCGATGCCCTCATACCTGTTCCCCAGATTTTCCCCTCTCTGTTAGGACTGGTGTGCCGTGCTCAGCCGATGCCCTCAGATCTGTTCCCCGGATTTCCCCCTCTCTGTTAGGACTGGTGTGCCGTGCTCGGCCGATGCCCTCAGATCTGTTCCCCGGATTTCCCCCTCTCTGTTAGGACTGGTGTGCCGTGCTCGGCCGATGCCCTCATACCTGTTCCCCAGATTTTCCCCTCTCTGTTAGGACTGGTGTGCCGTGCTCAGCCGATGCCCTCAGATCTGTTCCCCGGATTTCCCCTCTGTTAGGACTGGTGTGCCGTGCTCGGCCGATGCCCTCAGATCTGTTCCCCGGATTTCCCCTCTGTTAGGACTGGTGTGCCGTGCTCGGCCGATGCCCTCAGATCTGTTCCCCGGATTTCCCCTCTCTGTTAGGACTGGTGTGCCGTGCTCAGCCGATGCCCTCAGATCTGTTCCCCGGATTTCCCCTCTGTTAGGACTGGTGTGCCGTGCTCGGCCGATGCCCTCAGATCTGTTCCCCGGATTTCCCCTCTCTGTTAGGACTGGTGTGCCGTGCTCGGCCGATGCCCTCATATCTGTTCCCCGGATTTCCCCTCTCTGTTAGGACTGGTGTGCCGTGCTCGGCCGATGCCCTCAGATCTGTTCCCCGGATTTCCCCTCTCTGTTAGGACTGGTGTGCCGTGCTCGGCCGATGCCCTCATATCTGTTCCCCGGATTTCCCCTCTCTGTTAGGACTGGTGTGCCGTGCTCGGCCGATGCCCTCAGATCTGTTCCCCGGATTTCCCTCTCTGTTAGGACTGGAGTGCCGTGCTCGGCCGATGCCCTCAGATCTGTTCCCCGGATTTCCCCTCTGTTAGGACTGGTGTGCCATGCTCGGCCGATGCCCTCAGATCTGTTCCCCGGATTTCCCTCTCTGTTAGGACTGGTGTGCCGTGCTCAGCCGATGCCCTCAGATCTGTTCCCCGGATTTCCCCTCTCTGTTAGGACTGGTGTGCCGTGCTCGGCCGATGCCCTCAGATCTGTTCCCCGGATTTCCCCCCTCTGTTAGGACCAGTGTGCCGTGCTCGGCCGATGCCCTCATATCTGTTCCCCGGATTTCCTCTCTCTGTTAGGACTGGTGTGCCGTGCTCGGCCGATGCCCTCAGATCTGTTCCCCGGATTTCCCCTCTCTGTTAGGACTGGTGTGCCGTGCTCGGCCGATGCCCTCAGATCTGTTCCCCGGATTTCCCCTCTGTTAGGACCGGTGTGCCGTGCTCGGCCGATGCCCTCAGATCTGTTCCCCGGATTTCCCTCTCTGTTAGGACCGGTGTGCCGTGCTCGGCCGATGCCCTCATATCTGTTCCCCGGATTTTCCCTCTCTGTTAGGACTGGTGTGCCGTGCTCGGCCGATGCCCTCATATCTGTTCCCCGGATTTCCCTCTCTGTTAGGAGTGGTGTGCCGTGCTCGGCCGATGCCCTCAGATCTGTTCCCCGGATTTCCCCTCTCTGTTAGGACTGGTGTGCCGTGCTCGGCCGATGCCCTCAGATCTGTTCCCCGGATTTCCCCTCTCTGTTAGGACTCGTGTGCCGTGCTCGGCCGATGCCCTCAGATCTGTTCCCCGGATTTCCCTCTCTGTTAGGACTGGTGTGCCGTGCTCGGCCGATGCCCTCAGATCTGTTCCCCGGATTTCCCCTCTCTGTTAGGACTGGTGTGCCGTGCTCGGCCGATGCCCTCAGATCTGTTCCCCGGATTTCCCCTCTGTTAGGACTGGTGTGCCGTGCTCGGCCGATGCCCTCAGATCTGTTCCCCGGATTTCCCCTCTGTTAGGACTGGTGTGCCGTGCTCGGCCGATGCCCTCAGATCTGTTCCCCGGATTTCCCCTCTGTTAGGACTGGTGTGCCGTGCTCGGCCGATGCCCTCAGATCTGTTCCCCGGATTTCCCCTCTCTGTTAGGACTGGTGTGCCGTGCTCAGCCGATGCCCTCAGATCTGTTCCCCGGATTTCCTCTCTCTGTTAGGACTGGTGTGCCGTGCTCGGCCGATGCCCTCAGATCTGTTCCCCGGATTTCCTCTCTCTGTTAGGACTGGTGTGCCGTGCTCGGCCGATGCCCTCAGATCTGTTCCCCGGATTTCCCTCTCTGTTAGGACTGGTGTGCCGTGCTCGGCCGATGCCCTCAGATCTGTTCCCCGGATTTCCCCTCTCTGTTAGGACTGGTGTGCCGTGCTCGGCCGATGCCCTCAGATCTGTTCCCCGGATTTCCCCTCTGTTAGGACTTGTGTGCCGTGCTCGGCCGATGCCCTCAGATCTGTTCCCCGGATTCCCCCCTCTCTGTTAGGACTGGTGTGCCGTGCTCGGCCGATGCCCTCAGATCTGTTCCCCGGATTTCCCTCTCTGTTAGGACCGGTGTGCCGTGCTCGGCCGATGCCCTCATATCTGTTCCCCGGATTTTCCCTCTCTGTTAGGACTGGTGTGCCGTGCTCGGCCGATGCCCTCATATCTGTTCCCCGGATTTCCCTCTCTGTTAGGAGTGGTGTGCCGTGCTCGGCCGATGCCCTCAGATCTGTTCCCCGGATTTTCCCCTCTCTGTTAGGACTCGTGTGCCGTGCTCGGCCGATGCCCTCAGATCTGTTCCCCGGATTTCCCTCTCTGTTAGGAGTGGTGTGCCGTGCTCGGCCGATGCCCTCAGATCTGTTCCCCGGATTTCCTCTCTCTGTTAGGACTGGTGTGCCGTGCTCGGCCGATGCCCTCAGATCTGTTCCCCGGATTTCCCTCTCTGTTAGGAGTGGTGTGCCGTGCTCGGCTGATGCCCTCAGATCTGTTCCCCGGATTTTCCCCTCTCTGTTAGGACTCGTGTGCCGTGCTCGGCCGATGCCCTCAGATCTGTTCCCCGGATTTCCCTCTCTGTTAGGAGTGGTGTGCCGTGCTCGGCTGATGCCCTCAGATCTGTTCCCCGGATTTCCCCTCTCTGTTAGGACTGGTGTGCCGTGCTCGGCCGATGCCCTCAGATCTGTTCCCCGGATTTCCCCCTCTGTTAGGACTGGTGTGCCGTGCTCGGCCGATGCCCTCAGATCTGTTCCCCGGATTTCCCCCTCTCTGTTAGGACTGGTGTGCCGTGCTCGGCCGATGCCCTCAGATCTGTTCCCCGGATTTCCCCCTCTCTGTTAGGACCGGTGTGCCGTGCTCGGCTGATGCCCTCAGATCTGTTCCCCGGATTTCCCTCTCTGTTAGGACTGGTGTGCTGTGCTCGGCCGATGCCCTCAGATCTGTTCCCCGGATTTCCCTCTCTGTTAGGACTGGTGTGCCGTGCTCGGCTGATGTCCTCAGATCTGTTCCCCGGATTTCCCCTCTCTGTTAGGACTGGTGTGCCGTGCTCGGCCGATGCCCTCAGATCTGTTCCCCGGATTTCCCTCTCTGTTAGGACTGGTGTGCCGTGCTCGGCTGATGTCCTCAGATCTGTTCCCCGGATTTCCCCTCTCTGTTAGGACTGGTGTGCCGTGCTCGGCCGATGCCCTCAGATCTGTTCCCCGGATTTCCCTCTCTGTTAGGACTGGTGTGCCGTGCTCGGCTGATGTCCTCAGATCTGTTCCCCGGATTTCCCCTCTCTGTTAGGACTGGTGTGCCGTGCTCGGCCGATGCCCTCAGATCTGTTCCCCGGATTTCCCTCTCTGTTAGGACTGGTGTGCCGTGCTCGGCCGATGTCCTCAGATCTGTTCCCCGGATTTCCCCTCTCTGTTAGGACTGGTGTGCCGTGCTCGGCCGATGCCCTCAGATCTGTTCCCCGGATTTCCCTCTCTGTTAGGACTGGTGTGCCGTGCTCGGCCAATGCCCTCAGATCTGTTCCCCGGATTTCCCTCTCTGTTAGGACTGGTGTGCCGTGCTCGGCTGATGTCCTCAGATCTGTTCCCCGGATTTCCCCTCTCTGTTAGGACTGGTGTGCCGTGCTCGGCCGATGCCCTCAGATCTGTTCCCCGGATTTCCCTCTCTGTTAGGAGTGGTGTGCCGTGCTCGGCCGATGCCCTCAGATCTGTTCCCCGGATTTCCCCCTCTGTTAGGACTGGTGTGCCGTGCTCGGCCGATGCCCTCAGATCTGTTCCCCGGATTTTCCCCTCTCTGTTAGGACTGGTGTGCCGTGCTCGGCTGATGCCCTCAGATCTGTTCCCCGGATTTCCCTCTCTCTGTTAGGACTGGTGTGCCGTGCTCGGCCGATGCCCTCAGATCTGTTCCCCGGATTTCCCCCCTCTCTGTTAGGACTGGTGTGCCGTGCTCGGCCGATGCCCTCAGATCTGTTCCCCGGATTTCCCCTCTGTTAGGACTGGTGTGCCGTGCTCGGCCGATGCCCTCAGATCTGTTCCCCGGATTTCCCCTCTCTGTTAGGACTGGTGTGCCGTGCTCGGCCGATGCCCTCAGATCTCTTCCCCGGATTTCCCCTCTGTTAGGACTGGTGTGCCGTGCTCGGCCGATGCCCTCAGATCTGTTCCCCGGATTTTCCCCTCTCTGTTAGGACTGGTGTGCCGTGCTCGGCCGATGCCCTCAGATCTGTTCCCCGGATTTCCCCTCTGTTAGGACTGGTGTGCCGTGCTCGGCCGATGCCCTCAGATCTGTTCCCCGGATTTCCCCTCTGTTAGGACTGGTGTGCCGTGGTCGGCCGATGCCCTCAGATCTGTTCCCCGTATTTCCCTCTCTGTTAGGACTGGTGTGCCGTGCTCGGCCGATGCCCTCAGATCTGTTCCCCGGATTTCCCCTCTGTTAGGACCGGTGTGCTGTGCTCAGCCGATGCCCTCAGATCTGTTCCCCGGATTTCCCCCTCTCTGTTAGGACCGGTGTGCCGTGCTCGGCCGATGCCCTCAGATCTGTTCCCCGGATTTCCCTCTCTGTTAGGACTGGTGTGCAGTGCTCGGCCGATGCCCTCAGATCTGTTCCCCGGATTTCCCCTCTCTGTTAGGACTGGTATGCCGTGCTCGGCCGATGCCCTCAGATCTGTTCCCCGGATTTCCCCCTGTTAGGACTGGTGTGCCGTGCTCGGCCGATGCCCTCAGATCTGTTCCCTGGATTTCCCCTCTCTGTTAGGACTGGTGTGCCGTGCTCGGCCGATGCCCTCAGATCTGTTCCCCGGATTTTCCCCTCTCTGTTAGGACTGGTGTGCCGTGCTCAGCCGATGCCCTCAGATCTGTTCCCCGGATTTCCCCCTGTTAGGACTGGTGTGCCGTGCTCGGCCGATGCCCTCAGATCTGTTCCCTGGATTTCCCCTCTCTGTTAGGACTGGTGTGCCGTGCTCGGCCGATGCCCTCAGATCTGTTCCCCGGATTTCCCCTCTCTGTTAGGACTGGTTTGCCGAGCTCGGCTGATGCCCTCAGATCTGTTCCCCGGATTTCCCTCTCTGTTAGGACTGGTGTGCCGTGCTCGGCCGATGCCCTCAGATCTGTTCCCCGGATTTCCCTCTCTGTTAGGACTGGTGTGCCGTGCTCGGCCGATGCCCTCAGATCTGTTCCCCGGATTTCCCCTCTCTGTTAGGACTGGTGTGCCGTGCTCGGCCGATGCCCTCAGATCTGTTCCCCGGATTTCCCCTCTGTTAGGACTGATGTGCCGTGCTCGGCCGATGCCCTCAGATCTGTTCCCCGGATTTTCTCCTCTCTGTTAGGACTGGTGTGCCGTGCTCGGCCGATGCCCTCAGATCTGTTCCCCGGATTTCCCCTCTCTGTTAGGACTGGTGTGCCGTGCTCGGCCGATGCCCTCAGATCTGTTCCCCGGATTTCCCCTCTCTGTTAGGACCGGTGTGCCGTGCTCGGCCGATGCCCTCAGATCTGTTCCCCGGATTTTCTCCTCTCTGTTAGGACTGGTGTGCCGTGCTCGGCTGATGCCCTCAGATCTGTTCCCCGGATTTCCCCCTCTCTGTTAGGACTGGTGTGCCGTGCTCGGCCGATGCCCTCAGATCTGTTCCTCGGATTTCCCCTCTCTGTTAGGACTGGTGTGCCGTGCTCAGCCGATGCCCTCAGATCTGTTCCCCGGATTTCCCCTCTCTGTTAGGACTGGTGTGCCGTGCTCGGCCGATGCCCTCATATCTGTTCCCCGGATTTTCCCTCTCTGTTAGGACTGGTGTGCTGTGCTCTGCCGATGCCCTCAGATCTGTTCCCCGGATTTCCCCTCTCTGTTAGGACTGGTGTGCCGTGCTCAGCCGATGCCCTCAGATCTGTTCCCCGGATTTCCCCTCTCTGTTAGGACTGGTGTGCCGTGCTCGGCCGATGCCCTCAGATCTGTTCCCCGGATTTCCCCTCTCTGTTAGGACTGGTTTGCCGAGCTCGGCTGATGCCCTCAGATCTGTTCCCCGGATTTCCCTCTCTGTTAGGACTGGTGTGCCGTGCTCGGCCGATGCCCTCAGATCTGTTCCCCGGATTTCCCTCTCTGTTAGGACTGGTGTGCCGTGCTCGGCCGATGCCCTCAGATCTGTTCCCCGGATTTCCCCTCTCTGTTAGGACTGGTGTGCCGTGCTCGGCCGATGCCCTCAGATCTGTTCCCCGGATTTCCCCTCTGTTAGGACTGATGTGCCGTGCTCGGCCGATGCCCTCAGATCTGTTCCCCGGATTTTCTCCTCTCTGTTAGGACTGGTGTGCCGTGCTCGGCCGATGCCCTCAGATCTGTTCCCCGGATTTCCCCTCTCTGTTAGGACTGGTGTGCCGTGCTCGGCCGATGCCCTCAGATCTGTTCCCCGGATTTCCCCTCTCTGTTAGGACCGGTGTGCCGTGCTCGGCCGATGCCCTCAGATCTGTTCCCCGGATTTTCTCCTCTCTGTTAGGACTGGTGTGCCGTGCTCGGCTGATGCCCTCAGATCTGTTCCCCGGATTTCCCCCTCTCTGTTAGGACTGGTGTGCCGTGCTCGGCCGATGCCCTCAGATCTGTTCCTCGGATTTCCCCTCTCTGTTAGGACTGGTGTGCCGTGCTCAGCCGATGCCCTCAGATCTGTTCCCCGGATTTCCCCTCTCTGTTAGGACTGGTGTGCCGTGCTCGGCCGATGCCCTCATATCTGTTCCCCGGATTTTCCCTCTCTGTTAGGACTGGTGTGCTGTGCTCTGCCGATGCCCTCAGATCTGTTCCCCGGATTTCCCCTCTCTGTTAGGACTGGTGTGCCGTGCTCAGCCGATGCCCTCAGATCTGTTCCCCGGATTTCCCCTCTCTGTTAGCACTGGTGTGCCGTGCTCGGCCGATGCCCTCAGATCTGTTCCCCGGATTTCCCCCCTCTGTTAGGACTGGTGTGCCGTGCTCGGCCGATGCCCTCAGATCTGTTCCCCGGATTTCCCCTCTCTGTTAGGACCGGTGTGCCGTGCTCGGCCGATGCCCTCAGATCTGTTCCCCGGATTTCCCCTCTGTTAGGACTGGTGTGCCGTGCTCGGCTGATGCCCTCAGATCTGTTCCCCGGATTTCCCTCTCTGTTAGGACTGGTGGGCCGTGCTCGGCCGATGCCCTCAGATCTGTTCCCCGGATTTCCCCTCTCTATTAGGACTGGTGTGCCGTGCTCGGCCGATGCCCTCAGATCTGTTCCCCGGATTTCCCTCTCTCTGTTAGGACTGGTGTGCCGTGCTCGGCCGATGCCCTCAGATCTGTTCCCCGGATTTCCCCTCTGTTAGGACTGGTGTACCGTGCTCGGCTGATGCCCTCAGATCTGTTCCCCGGATTTCCCCTCTGTTAGGACTGGTGTACCGTGCTCGGCCGATGCCCTCAGATCTGTTCCCCGGATTTCCCCTCTGTTAGGACTGGTGTGCCGTGCTCGGCTGATGTCCTCAGATCTGTTCCCCGGATTTCCCCTCTCTGTTAGGACTGGTGTGCCGTGCTCGGCCGATGCCCTCAGATCTGTTCCCCGGATTTCCCCTCTGTTAGGACTGGTGTGCCGTGCTCGGCCGATGCCCTCAGATCTGTTCCCCGGATTTCCCCTCTGTTAGGACTGGTGTGCCGTGCTCGGCCGATGCCCTCAGATCTGTTCCGCGGATTTCCCCTCTCTGTTAGGACTGGTGTGCCGTGCTCGGCCGATGCCCTCAGATCTGTTCCCCGGATTTCCTCTCTGTTAGGACTGGTGTGCCGTGCTCAGCCGATGCCCTCAGATCTGTTCCCCGGATTTCCCCTCTCTGTTAGGACTGGTGTGCCGTACTCGGCCGATGCCCTCAGATCTGTTCCCCGGATTTCCCCTCTCTGTTAGGACCGGTGGGCCGTGCTCGGCCGATGCCCTCAGATCTGTTCCCCGGATTTCCCCTCTCTGTTAGGACTGGTGTGCCGTGCTCGGCCGATGCCCTCAGATCTGTTCCCCGGATTTCCCCTCTCTGTTAGGACTGGTGTGCTGTGCTCGGCCGATGCCCTCAGATCTGTTCCCCGGATTTCCCTCTCTGTTAGGACCGGTGTGCCGTACTCGGCCGATGCCCTCAGATCTGTTCCCCGGATTTCCCCTCTCTGTTAGGACTGGTGTGCTGTGCTCGGCCGATGCCCTCAGATCTGTTCCCCGGATTTCCCTCTCTGTTAGGACTGGTGTGCCGTGCTCGGCCGATGCCCTCAGATCTGTTCCCCGGATTTCCTCTCTCTGTTAGGACTGGTGTGCTGTGCTCGGCCGATGCCCTCAGATCTGTTCCCCGGATTTCCCTCTCTGTTAGGACTGGTGTGCCGTGCTCGGCCGATGCCCTCAGATCTGTTCCCCGGATTTCCTCTCTCTGTTAGGAGTGGTGTGCCGTGCTCGGCCGATGCCCTCAGATCTGTTCCCCGGATTTCCCCTCTCTGTTAGGACTGGTGTGCCGTGCTCGGCCGATGCCCTCAGATCTGTTCCCCGGATTTCCCCTCTCTGTTAGGACTGGTGTGCCGTGCTCGGCCGATGCCCTCAGATCTGTTCCTCGGATTTCCCCTCTCTGTTAGGACTGGTGTGCCGTTCTCGGCCGATGCCCTCAGATCTGTTCCCCGGATTTCCCTCTCTGTTAGGACTGGTGTGCCGTGCTCGGCCGATGCCCTCAGATCTGTTCCCCGGATTTCCCCTCTGTTAGGACTGGTGTGCCGTGCTCGGCCGATGCCCTCAGATCTGTTCCCCGGATTTCCCTCTCTGTTAGGACTGGTGTGCCGTGCTCGGCCGATGCCCTCAGATCTGTTCCCCGGATTTCCCCTCTGTTAGGACTTGTGTGCCGTGCTCGGCCGATGCCCTCAGATCTGTTCCCCGGATTCCCCCCTCTCTGTTATGACTGGTGTGCCGTGCTCGGCCGATGCCCTCAGATCTGTTCCCTGGATTTCCCCCTCTCTGTTATGACTGGTGTGCCGTGCTCGGCCGATGCCCTCAGATCTGTTCCCCGGATTTTCCCCTCTCTCTGTTAGGACTGATGTGCCGTGCTCGGCCGATGCCCTCAGATCTGTTCCCCGGATTTCCCCCTCTCTGTTAGGACTGGTGTGCTGTGCTCGGCCGATGCCCTCAGATCTGTTCCCCGGATTTCCCCTCTCTCTGTTAGGACTGGTGGGCCGTGCTCGGCCGATGCCCTCAGATCTGTTCCCCGGATTTCCCCTCTCTCTTTTAGGACTGGTGTGCCGTGCTCGGCCGATGCCCTCAGATCTGTTCCCCGGATTTCCCCTCTGTTAGGACTGGTGGGCCGTGCTCGGCCGATGCCCTCAGATCTGTTCCCCGGATTTCCCCTCTCTGTTAGGACCGGTGTGCCGTGCTCGGCCGATGCCCTCAGATCTGTTCCCCGGATTTCCCCTCTCTCTGTTAGGACTCCGGGGAACAGATCTGAGGGCATCGGCCGAGCACGGCACGTGCTCGGCCGATGCCCTCAGATCTGTTCCCCGGATTTCCCCTCTGTTAGGACTGGTGGGCCGTGCTCGGCCGATGCCCTCAGATCTGTTCCCCGGATTTTCCCTCTGTGTTAGGACCGGTGTGCCGTGCTCGGCCGATGCCCTCAGATCTGTTCCCCGGATTTCCCCTCTGTTAGGACTGGTGTGCCGTACTCGGCCGATGCCCTCAGATCTGTTCCCTGGATTTCCCCTCTCTGTTAGGACCGGTGTGCCGTGCTCGGCCGATGCCCTCAGATCTGTTCCCCGGATTTCCCCTCTCTCTGTTAGGACTGGTGTGCCGTGCTCGGCCGATGCCCTCAGATCTGTTCCCCGGATTTCCCCTCTGTTAGGACTGGTGTGCCGTACTCGGCCGATGCCCTCAGATCTGTTCCCTGGATTTCCCCTCTCTGTTAGGACTGGTGTGCCGTGCTCGGCCGATGCCCTCAGATCTGTTCCCCGGATTTCCCCTCTGTTAGGACTGGTGTGCCGTGCTCGGCCGATGCCCTCAGATCTGTTCCCTGGATTTCCTCTCTCTGTTAGGACTGGTGTGCCGTGCTCGGCCGATGCCCTCAGATCTGTTCCCCGGATTTCCCCTCTGTTAGGACTGGTGTGCCGTGCTCGGCCGATGCCCTCAGATCTGTTCCCCGGATTTCCCCTCTCTGTTAGGACTGGTGTGCCGAGCTCGGCTGATGCCCTCAGATCTGTTCCCCGGATTTCCCCTCTGTTAGGACTGGTGTGCCGTGCTCGGCCGATGCCCTCAGATCTGTTCCCCGGATTTCCCTCTCTGTTAGGACTGGTGTGCCGTGCTCGGCCGATGCCCTCAGATCTGTTCCCCGGATTTCCCCTCTCTGTTAGGACTGGTGTGCCGTGCTCGGCCGATGCCCTCAGATCTGTTCCCCGGATTTCCCCTCTCTGTTTTAGGACTGGTGTGCCGTGCTCGGCCGATGCCCTCAGATCTGTTCCCCGGATTTCCCTCTCTGTTAGGACTGGTGTGCCGTGCTCGGCCGATGCCCTCAGATCTGTTCCCCGGATTTCCTCTCTCTGTTAGGACTGGTGTGCCGTGCTCGGCCGATGCCCTCAGATCTGTTCCCCGGATTTCCCCTCTCTGTTAGGACTGGTGTGCCGTGCTCGGCCGATGCCCTCAGATCTGTTCCCCGGATTTCCCCTCTCTGTTAGGACTGGTGTGCCGTGCTCGGCCGATGCCCTCAGATCTGTTCCCCGGATTTCCCCTCTCTGTTAGCACTGGTGTGCCGTGCTCGGCCGATGCCCTCAGATCTGTTCCCCGGATTTCCCCTCTCTGTTAGGACTGGTGTGCCGTGCTCGGCCGATGCCCTCAGATCTGTTCCCCGGATTTCCCCTCTCTGTTAGCACTGGTGTGCCGTGCTCGGCCGATGCCCTCAGATCTGTTCCCCGGATTTCCCCTCTCTGTTAGGACTGGTGTGCCGTGCTCGGCCGATGCCCTCAGATCTGTTCCCCGGATTTCCCCTCTCTGTTAGCACTGGTGTGCCGTGCTCGGCCGATGCCCTCAGATCTGTTCCCTGGATTTTCCCCTCTCTGTTAGGACTGGTGTGCCGTGCTCGGCCGATGCCCTCAGATCTGTTCCCCGGATTTCCCCTCTCTGTTAGGACTGGTGTGCCGTACTCGGCCGATGCCCTCAGATCTGTTCCCCGGATTTCCCCTCTCTGTTAGAACTGGTGTGCCGTGCTCGGCCGATGCCCTCAGATCTGTTCCCCGGATTTCCCCTCTGTTAGAACTGATGTGCCGTGCTCGGCCGATGCCCTCAGATCTGTTCCCCGGATTTCCCCTCTCTGTTAGGACTGGTGTGCCGTGCTCGGCTGATGCCCTCAGATCTGTTCCCCGGATTTCCCCTCTGTTAGGACTGGTGTGCCGTGCTCGGCCGATGCCCTCAGATCTGTTCCCCGGATTTCCCTCTCTGTTAGGACTGGTGTGCCGTGCTCGGCCGATGCCCTCAGATCTGTTCCCCGGATTTCCCCTCTCTGTTAGGACTGGTGTGCCGTGCTCGGCCGATGCCCTCAGATCTGTTCCCCGGATTTCCCCTCTCTGTTTTAGGACTGGTGTGCCGTGCTCGGCCGAGGCCCTCAGATCTGTTCCCCGGATTTCCCTCTCTGTTAGGACTGGTGTGCCGTGCTCGGCCGATGCCCTCAGATCTGTTCCCCGGATTTCCCCTCTCTGTTAGGACTGGTGTGCCGTGCTCGGCCGATGCCCTCAGATCTGTTCCCCGGATTTCCCCTCTCTGTTAGGACTGGTGTGCCGTGCTCGGCCGATGCCCTCAGATCTGTTCCCCGGATTTCCCCTCTCTGTTAGGACTGGTGTGCCGTGCTCGGCCGATGCCCTCAGATCTGTTCCCCGGATTTCCCCTCTCTGTTAGCACTGGTGTGCCGTGCTCGGCCGATGCCCTCAGATCTGTTCCCTGGATTTTTCCCTCTCTGTTAGGACTGGTGTGCCGTGCTCGGCCGATGCCCTCAGATCTGTTCCCCGGATTTCCCCTCTCTGTTAGGACTGGTGTGCCGTACTCGGCCGATGCCCTCAGATCTGTTCCCCGGATTTCCCCTCTCTGTTAGAACTGGTGTGCCGTGCTCGGCCGATGCCCTCAGATCTGTTCCCCGGATTTCCCCTCTGTTAGAACTGATGTGCCGTGCTCGGCCGATGCCCTCAGATCTGTTCCCCGGATTTCCCCTCTCTGTTAGGACTGGTGTGCCGTGCTCGGCTGATGCCCTCAGATCTGTTCCCCGGATTTCCCCTCTGTTAGGACTGGTGTGCCGTGCTCGGCCGATGCCCTCAGATCTGTTCCCCGGATTTCCCCTCTCTGTTAGGACTGGTGTGCCGTGCTCGGCTGATGCCCTCAGATCTGTTCCCCGGATTTCCCCTCTGTTAGGACTGGTGTGCCGTGCTCGGCCGATGCCCTCAGATCTGTTCCCCGGATTTCCCCTCTGTTACAACTGGTGTGCCGTGCTCGGCCGATGCCCTCAGATCTGTTCCCCGGATTTCCCCTCTCTGTTAGGACTGGTGTGCCGTGCTCGGCCGATGCCCTCAGATCTGTTCCCCGGATTTCCCCTCTCTCTGTTAGGACTGGTGGGCCGTGCTCGGCCGATGCCCTCAGATCTGTTCCCCGGATTTCCCCTCTCTCTTTTAGGACTGGTGTGCCGTGCTCGGCCGATGCCCTCAGATCTGTTCCCCGGATTTCCCCTCTGTTAGGACTGGTGTGCCGTGCTCGGCCGATGCCCTCAGATCTGTTCCCCGGATTTCCCCTCTCTGTTAGGACTGGTGTGCCGTGCTCGGCCGATGCCCTCAGATCTGTTCCCCGGATTTCCCCTCTCTGTTAGGACTGGTGTGCCGTGCTCGGCCGATGCCCTCAGATCTGTTCCCCGGATTTCCCCTCTCTGTTAGGACTGGTGTGCCGTGCTCGGCCGATGCCCTCAGATCTGTTCCCCGGATTTCCCCTCTCTGTTAGCACTGGTGTGCCGTGCTCGGCCGATGCCCTCAGATCTGTTCCCTGGATTTTTCCCTCTCTGTTAGGACTGGTGTGCCGTGCTCGGCCGATGCCCTCAGATCTGTTCCCCGGATTTCCCCTCTCTGTTAGGACTGGTGTGCCGTACTCGGCCGATGCCCTCAGATCTGTTCCCCGGATTTCCCCTCTCTGTTAGAACTGGTGTGCCGTGCTCGGCCGATGCCCTCAGATCTGTTCCCCGGATTTCCCCTCTGTTAGAACTGATGTGCCGTGCTCGGCCGATGCCCTCAGATCTGTTCCCCGGATTTCCCCTCTCTGTTAGGACTGGTGTGCCGTGCTCGGCTGATGCCCTCAGATCTGTTCCCCGGATTTCCCCTCTGTTAGGACTGGTGTGCCGTGCTCGGCCGATGCCCTCAGATCTGTTCCCCGGATTTCCCCTCTCTGTTAGGACTGGTGTGCCGTGCTCGGCTGATGCCCTCAGATCTGTTCCCCGGATTTCCCCTCTGTTAGGACTGGTGTGCCGTGCTCGGCCGATGCCCTCAGATCTGTTCCCCGGATTTCCCCTCTGTTAGAACTGGTGTGCCGTGCTCGGCCGATGCCCTCAGATCTGTTCCCCGGATTTCCCCTCTCTGTTAGGACTGGTGTGCCGTGCTCGGCCGATGCCCTCAGATCTGTTCCCCGGATTTCCCCTCTCTCTGTTAGGACTGGTGGGCCGTGCTCGGCCGATGCCCTCAGATCTGTTCCCCGGATTTCCCCTCTCTCTTTTAGGACTGGTGTGCCGTGCTCGGCCGATGCCCTCAGATCTGTTCCCCGGATTTCCCCTCTGTTAGGACTGGTGGGCCGTGCTCGGCCGATGCCCTCAGATCTGTTCCCCGGATTTCCCCTCTCTGTTAGGACCGGTGTGCCGTGCTCGGCCGATGCCCTCAGATCTGTTCCCCGGATTTCCCCTCTCTCTGTTAGGACTCCGGGGAACAGATCTGAGGGCATCGGCCGAGCACGGCACGTGCTCGGCCGATGCCCTCAGATCTGTTCCCTGGATTTCCCCTCTGTTAGGACTGGTGGGCCGTGCTCGGCCGATGCCCTCAGATCTGTTCCCCGGATTTTCCCTCTCTGTTAGGACCGGTGTGCCGTGCTCGGCCGATGCTTTCAGATCTGTTCCCCGGATTTCCCCTCTGTTAGGACTGGTGTGCCGTACTCGGCTGATGCCCTCAGATCTGTTCCCTGGATTTCCCCTCTCTGTTAGGACCGGTGTGCCGTGCTCGGCCGATGCCCTCAGATCTGTTCCCCGGATTTCCCCTCTCTCTGTTAGGACTGGTGTGCCGTGCTCGGCCGATGCCCTCAGATCTGTTCCCCGGATTTCCCCTCTGTTAGGACTGGTGTGCCGTACTCGGCCGATGCCCTCAGATCTGTTCCCTGGATTTCCCCTCTCTGTTAGGACTGGTGTGCCGTGCTCGGCCGATGCCCTCAGATCTGTTCCCCGGATTTCCCCTCTGTTAGGACTGGTGTGCCGTGCTCGGCCGATGCCCTCAGATCTGTTCCCTGGATTTCCTCTCTCTGTTAGGACTGGTGTGCCGTGCTCGGCCGATGCCCTCAGATCTGTTCCCCGGATTTCCCCTCTGTTAGGACTGGTGTGCCGTGCTCGGCCGATGCCCTCAGATCTGTTCCCCGGATTTCCCCTCTCTGTTAGGACTGGTGTGCCGAGCTCGGCTGATGCCCTCAGATCTGTTCCCCGGATTTCCCCTCTGTTAGGACTGGTGTGCCGTGCTCGGCCGATGCCCTCAGATCTGTTCCCCGGATTTCCCTCTCTGTTAGGACTGGTGTGCCGTGCTCGGCCGATGCCCTCAGATCTGTTCCCCGGATTTCCCCTCTCTGTTAGGACTGGTGTGCCGTGCTCGGCCGATGCCCTCAGATCTGTTCCCCGGATTTCCCCTCTCTGTTTTAGGACTGGTGTGCCGTGCTCGGCCGATGCCCTCAGATCTGTTCCCCGGATTTCCCTCTCTGTTAGGACTGGTGTGCCGTGCTCGGCCGATGCCCTCAGATCTGTTCCCCGGATTTCCTCTCTCTGTTAGGACTGGTGTGCCGTGCTCGGCCGATGCCCTCAGATCTGTTCCCCGGATTTCCCCTCTCTGTTAGGACTGGTGTGCCGTGCTCGGCCGATGCCCTCAGATCTGTTCCCCGGATTTCCCCTCTCTGTTAGGACTGGTGTGCCGTGCTCGGCCGATGCCCTCAGATCTGTTCCCCGGATTTCCCCTCTCTGTTAGCACTGGTGTGCCGTGCTCGGCCGATGCCCTCAGATCTGTTCCCCGGATTTCCCCTCTCTGTTAGGACTGGTGTGCCGTGCTCGGCCGATGCCCTCAGATCTGTTCCCCGGATTTCCCCTCTCTGTCAGCACTGGTGTGCCGTGCTCGGCCGATGCCCTCAGATCTGTTCCCTGGATTTTCCCCTCTCTGTTAGGACTGGTGTGCCGTGCTCGGCCGATGCCCTCAGATCTGTTCCCCGGATTTCCCCTCTCTGTTAGGACTGGTGTGCCGTACTCGGCCGATGCCCTCAGATCTGTTCCCCGGATTTCCCCTCTCTGTTAGAACTGGTGTGCCGTGCTCGGCCGATGCCCTCAGATCTGTTCCCCGGATTTCCCCTCTGTTAGAACTGATGTGCCGTGCTCGGCCGATGCCCTCAGATCTGTTCCCCGGATTTCCCCTCTCTGTTAGGACTGGTGTGCCGTGCTCGGCTGATGCCCTCAGATCTGTTCCCCGGATTTCCCCTCTGTTAGGACTGGTGTGCCGTGCTCGGCCGATGCTCTCAGATCTGTTCCCCGGATTTCCCTCTCTGTTAGGACTGGTGTGCCGTGCTCGGCCGATGCCCTCAGATCTGTTCCCCGGATTTCCCCTCTCTGTTAGGACTGGTGTGCCGTGCTCGGCCGATGCCCTCAGATCTGTTCCCCGGATTTCCCCTCTCTGTTTTAGGACTGGTGTGCCGTGCTCGGCCGAGGCCCTCAGATCTGTTCCCCGGATTTCCCTCTCTGTTAGGACTGGTGTGCCGTGCTCG
>NC_090647.1:566100701-566145701 GCF_040937935.1 Hyperolius riggenbachi
ATATCTGTGGAAAAAGAGGTACCTTCTCTCATCACGAGAGTATCCAAGAAGGACAACGAGGAAGAACGGTTGTCCTTCTTGGATACTCTCGTGATGAGAGAAGGTACCTCTTTTTCCACAGATATATATCACAAACCAACTGACCGAAACCAATTACTCCGGTTTGAATCATTCCATCCGCCTGCTGTTTTCCGCTCAGTGGCAAAGAGTCAAATGTTGAGGGTCAACAGGATTGTTACTAATGCCGAATTGGCCGCTGTGCGGAAGACGCAGATGATGGAGAAATTTGTTGAGCGGGGTTATCCGTCTGCTCTTGTGTCTGAGGTGGCGGGTTCGACTGAGATACGGTCATCCGTCACCTCCGGCCCCAGATCGGATCGAGGCAAGAGAATCCCTTTTGTTTGTCAGTATCATGGCCAGTCTCATAAGATCCAATCTATCATTAGGAGACACTGGCATATATTGAGTAATACCTATCCTGAGATTGTTGATTTTGCCTCTCCCCCGATCACAGCATTTCGCAAAAATGTTACCATCGGTCAAAAGTTGGTGAGGTCTGACTTCCGTCCAGAAAGAAGGGAGCATGTTACGTTTTTAGGCACTCCCCGCCTCGGTTGTTTCCCATGTCTCTGCTGCAGCGAGTGTCAGCATGTGATTAAGGGTCAAGTGTTTGATGATCCCCATACAGGCAAGAGGTACAAGATTAATCATTTTCTTACGTGTCAAAGCTCCTATGTTGTGTATCTGTTACGATGCCCTTGTGGGCTTTTTTACATCGGCGAAACGACGCAGAAAGTGCGCGATCGTATTGCACAGCATAGGAGCGCAGCACGTACTCCATCTAGTGAGCTGCCCGTGTCTAGACACTGTGTTGCGATGGGACACAAGGACTCAGATTTAAAATTCATGGTCATCGATCATGTGCCAAAACTTAGGAGAGGTGGTGACCGGATCACGAAATTAAAACAGCGTGAAGTTTTTTGGATTAATAAATTAGGGACTTTATCTCCCTCTGGTTTAAATAGGGATTACGATTTGCATCTGTTTTTGTGAATTGCAGGTCACTACTGGTTGCATCGACTTGGATCCGCTGGAATCTCTTGGAATTGACTTTCTTTTTCTGACATCACACAGATAAGTGTGATCATGCATGTTTATATGCTTAATATCATGTATGTCTTTTTGTTTGGCCTGTTGTTCAGGCAACTGTTAGGTCACTTCCTGTAGGGGTGGCTATATATACTTTACCATTTCCTGTCATATGTTAGCTTGATAAAGGGTGGGGACACCCGAAACTGTTGCTACATTGTATCTTCTTGGCTCAATAAAGAGCGTTTGTGTGCTGCAAACCGTTGTGGAACTTTCTTGTATTTACCGAGGACCTGGGGAATCCTCTGTTTGCTTGCACACTTTCCCTATTCTTGGGATATCCTCGTGGAGCTGCTGATCCCTTGTTTATCTATATGTATATATATATAGTGTGTGTATGTATGGTTAGTACAGTGTGTGAGTGTATAAGATATGTGTGTGTGTGTATTATTGTGCAGGCGCAGTACAGAGGGGAGCACGGCCGGGATAACATCCGATGATCGATATCTATATGCTGTGGTATATTGGTATGCAGTCATAGTCTAGGCTGATTAGCTGTGTAGAATTCTCCTCCCAAACCATTCCAAAGCAAGGTATATTTTGTACTGGCTTCGGAACTCTCCGTGAATGAACATTCCACAGTGATCTCCTGGAAGGACTAAAGATGTCACCATCTGTGATTAATTTCAGAATGTAAATCAGGGAGAGGAAAGACTAAATCAAACACAACGGGCAAACACTGACTAAATCATTTATAAATGAATATTGTAAACAATATGCAATTTTAGTCATCACATTATTTTCACTACAGTTCCCCTTTAAGAGGAGAGCTTGTAGGATGCAGTCGGTGTGTATTCGGCGTGCGGAGAGATCAGAGAGACCCCGATACAGAGAGCCCCCCCCTCCTCATGTCAGCCTCACCCCCCCCCCCCCCACATCATCATAATCATCATAAAAATATTTTGGTCTTTTTATAATGTTCCGGTATGTTAAATGCGCACACAGCATCGCTATTAATATCGGAATACCTCGCCGCCCACAACGTACACGGTAAACAGAAGAAATCAGCCAGCAATTACTCCGCCTAATCCCGAAAGCATTTCCAGATTCCTCCGACCGCTAAGAGTCACTTTCCAGCAGCAAAACAGCCAGAAACCAGCGCTTTATCAATCTGCGCATGTCACGAGCGCACAATGCAGCGGTGTTCTCACTCCACAGACCTGATCGCACCATTAACGGTAACCGATCTTACGGTCAATCGCTCGGGAGATTGTAACGTTCATGTTCACTCCTTTGTAAATCAATCCCCCTCCACAAAAGTGACACCCGTGTGTGCTCGGTGGTCAGTCTGCCCTGTATATAAAGAAGTGGTAGGGTGGGTGATATTGCCACGTGTGAGCTCGGTGGTCAGTCTGCCCTGTATGTACACAAGTGATAGTGTGGGTGATATTGCCACGTGTGTGCTCGGTGGTCAGTCTGCCCTGTATATACAGAAGTGATAGTGTGGGTGATATTGCCACGTGTGTGCTCGGTGGTCAGTCTGCCAGGTATGTACAGAAGTGATTGTGTGGGTGATATTGCCACGTGTGTGCTCGGTGGTCAGTCTGCCCTGTATATACAGAAGTGATAGTGTGGGTGATATTGCCACGTGTGTGCTCGGTGGTCAGTCTGCCCTGTATATACAGAAGTGATAGTGTGGGTGATATTGCCACGTGTGTGCTCGGTGGTCAGTCTGCCCTGTATATACAGAAGTGATAGTGTGGGTGATATTGCCACGTGTGTGCTCGGTGGTCAGTCTGCCCTGTATATACAGAAGTGATAGTGTGGGTGATATTGCCACGTGTGAGCTCGGTGGTCAGTCTGCCCTGTATATACAGAAGTGATAGGGTGGGTGATATTGCCACGTGTGTGCTCGGTGGTCAGTCTGCCCTGTATATACAGAAGTGATAGGGTGGGTGATATTGCCACGTGTGTGCTCGGTGGTCAGTCTGCCCTGTATATACAGAAGTGAAAGTGTGGGTGATATTGCCACGTGTGTGCTCGGTGGTCAGTCTGCCCTGTATATACAGAAGTGATAGGGTGGGTGATATTGCCACGTGTGTGCTCGGTGGTCAGTCTGCCCTGTATATACAGAAGTGAAAGTGTGGGTGATATTGCCACGTGTGTGCTCGGTGGTCAGTCTGCCCTGTATATACAGAAGTGATAGGGTGGGTGATATTGCCACGTGTGAGCTCAGTGGTCAGTCTGCCCTGTATATACAGAAGTGATAGGGTGGGTGATATTGCCACGTGTGTGCTCGGTGGTCAGTCTGCCCTGTATGTACACAAGTGATAGTGTGGGTGATATTGCCACGTGTGTGCTCGGTGGTCAGTCTGCCCTGTATATACAGAGGTGATAGGGTGGGTGATATTGCCACGTGTGTGCTCGGTGGTCAGTCTGCCCTGTATATACAGAGGTGATAGGGTGGGTGATATTGCCACGTGTGTGCTCGGTGGTCAGTCTGCCCTGTATATACAGAAGTGATTGTGTGGGTGATATTGCCACGTGTGTGCTCGGTGGTCAGGCTGCCCTATATATACAGAAGTGATTGTGTGGGTGATATTGCCACGTGTGTGCTCGGTGGTCAGTCTGCCCTGTATGTACAGAAGTGATAGGGTGGGTGATATTGCCACGTGTGTGCTCGGTGGTCAGTCTGCCCTGTATATACAGAAGTGATAGGGTGGGTGATATTGTCACGTGTGTGCTCGGTGGTCAGTCTGCCCTGTATATACAGAAGGGATAGGGTGGGTGATATTGCCACGTGTGTGCTCGGTGGTCAGTCTGCCCTGTATATACAGAAGTGATAGGGTGGGTGATATTGCCACGTGTGAGCTCGGTGGTCAGTCTGCCCTGTATGTACAGAAGTGATAGGGTGGGTGATATTGCCACGTGTGAGCTCGGTGGTCAGTCTGCCCTGTATATACAGAAGTGATAGGGTGGGTGATATTGCCACGTGTGAGCTCGGTGGTCAGTCTGCCCTGTATATACAGAGGTGATAGTGTGGGTGATATTGCCACGTGTGTGCTCGGTGGTCAGTCTGCCCTGTATATACAGAAGTGATAGTGTGGGTGATATTGCCACGTGTGTGCTCGGTGGTCAGTCTGCCCTGTATATACAGAAGTGATAGTGTGGGTGATATTGCCACGTGTGTGCTCGGTGGTCAGTCTGCCCTGTATATACAGAGGTGATAGGGTGGGTGATATTGCCACGTGTGAGCTCGGTGGTCAGTCTGCCCTGTATATACAGAAGTGATTGTGTGGGTGATATTGGCCACGTGTGTGCTCGGTGGTCAGTCTGCCCTGTATATACAGAAGTGATTGTGTGGGTGATATTGCCACGTGTGTGCTCGGTGGTCAGTCTGCCCTGTATATACAGAAGTGATTGTGTGGGTGATATTGCCACGTGTGTGCTCGGTGGTCAGTCTGCTCTGTATGTACAGAAGTGATTGTGTGGGTGATATTGCCACGTGTGTGCTCGGTGGTCAGTCTGCCCTGTATATACAGAAGTGATTGTGTGGGTGATATTGCCACGTGTGTGCTCGGTGGTCAGTCTGCCCTGTATGTACAGAAGTGATAGGGTGGGTGATATTGCCACGTGTGAGCTCGGTGGTCAGTCTGCCCTGTATATACAGAAGTGATAGGGTGGGTGATATTGCCACGTGTGTGCTCGGTGGTCAGGCTGCCCTATATATACAGAAGTGATTGTGTGGGTGATATTGCCACGTGTGTGCTCGGTGGTCAGTCTGCCCTGTATATACAGAAGTGATAGGGTGGGTGATATTGCCATGTATGTGCTCGGTGGTCAGTCTGCCCTGTATATACAGAAGTGATAGGGTGGGTGATATTGCCACGTGTGTGCTCGGTGGTCAGTCTGCCCTGTATATACAGAAGTGATAGGGTGGGTGATATTGCCACGTGTGAGCTCGGTGGTCAGTCTGCCCTGTATATACAGAAGTGATTGTGTGGGTGATATTGCCACGTGTGTGCTCGGTGGTCAGTCTGCCCTGTATATACAGAAGTGATAGGGTGGGTGATATTGCCACGTGTGTGCTCGGTGGTCAGTCTGCCCTGTGTATACAGAAGTGATAGGGTGGGTGATATTGCCACGTGTGTGCTCGGTGGTCAGTCTGCCCTGTATGTACACAAGTGATAGTGTGGGTGATATTGCCACGTGTGTGCTCGGTGGTCAGTCTGCCCTGTATATACAGAAGTGATAGTGTGGGTGATATTGCCACGTGTGTGCTCGGTGGTCAGTCTGCCAGGTATGTACAGAAGTGATTGTGTGGGTGATATTGCCACGTGTGTGCTCGGTGGTCAGTCTGCCCTGTATATACAGAAGTGATAGGGTGGGTGATATTGCCACGTGTGAGCTCGGTGGTCAGTCTGCCCTGTATATACAGAAGTGATAGGGTGGGTGATATTGCCACGTGTGAGCTCGGTGGTCAGTCTGCCCTGTATATACAGAAGTGATAGGGTGGGTGATATTGCCACGTGTGTGCTCGGTGGTCAGTCTGCCCTGTATATACAGAAGTGATAGTGTGGGTGATATTGCCACGTGTGTGCTCGGTGGTCAGTCTGCCCTGTATATACAGAAGTGATAGGGTGGGTGATATTGCCATGTATGTGCTCGGTGGTCAGTCTGCCCTGTATATACAGAAGTGATAGGGTGGGTGATATTGCCACGTGTGAGCTCGGTGGTCAGTCTGCCCTGTATATACAGAAGTGATAGGGTGGGTGATATTGCCACGTGTGTGCTCGGTGGTCAGTCTGCCCTGTATATACAGAAGTGATAGGGTGGGTGATATTGCCACGTGTGAGCTCGGTGGTCAGTCTGCCCTGTATATACAGAAGTGATTGTGTGGGTGATATTGCCACGTGTGTGCTCGGTGGTCAGTCTGCCCTGTATATACAGAAGTGATAGGGTGGGTGATATTGCCACGTGTGTGCTCGGTGGTCAGTCTGCCCTGTATGTACACAAGTGATAGTGTGGGTGATATTGCCACGTGTGTGCTCGGTGGTCAGTCTGCCCTGTATATACAGAAGTGATAGTGTGGGTGATATTGCCACGTGTGTGCTCGGTGGTCAGTCTGCCAGGTATGTACAGAAGTGATTGTGTGGGTGATATTGCCACGTGTGTGCTCGGTGGTCAGTCTGCCCTGTATATACAGAAGTGATAGTGTGGGTGATATTGCCACGTGTGTGCTCGGTGGTCAGTCTGCCCTGTATATACAGAAGTGATTGTGTGGGTGATATTGCCACGTGTGAGCTCGGTGGTCAGTCTGCCCTGTATATACAGAAGTGATTGTGTGGGTGATATTGCCACGTGTGTGCTCGGTGGTCAGTCTGCCCTGTATATACAGAAGTGATAGGGTGGGTGATATTGCCACGTGTGTGCTCGGAGGTCAGTCTGCCCTGTATATACAGAAGTGATTGTGTGGGTGATATTGCCACGTGTGTGCTCGGTGGTCAGTCTGCCCTGTATATACAGAAGTGATAGGGTGGGTGATATTGCCACGTGTGTGCTCGGTGGTCAGTCTGCCCTGTATATACAGAAGTGATAGGGTGGGTGATATTGCCACGTGTGTGCTCGGTGGTCAGTCTGCCCTGTATATACAGAAGTGATAGGGTGGGTGATATTGCCACGTGTGTGCTCGGTGGTCAGTCTGCCCTGTATATACAGAAGTGATAGGGTGGGTGATATTGCCACGTGTGAGCTCGGTGGTCAGTCTGCCCTGTATATACAGAAGTGATTGTGTGGGTGATATTGCCACGTGTGTGCTCAGTGGTCAGTCTGCCCTGTATATACAGAAGTGATAGTGTGGGTGATATTGCCACGTGTGTGCTCAGTGGTCAGTCTGCCAGGTATGTACAGAAGTGATTGTGTGGGTGATATTGCCACGTGTGTGCTCGGTGGTCAGTCTGCCCTGTATATACAGAAGTGATAGTGTGGGTGATATTGCCACGTGTGAGCTCGGTGGTCAGTCTGCCCTGTATATACAGAAGTGATAGTGTGGGTGATATTGCCACGTGTGTGCTCGGTGGTCAGTCTGCCCTGTATATACAGAAGTGATAGGGTGGGTGATATTGCCACGTGTGTGCTCGGTGGTCAGTCTGCCCTGTGTATACAGAAGTGATAGGGTGGGTGATATTGTCACGTGTGTGCTCGGTGGTCAGTCTGCCAGGTATGTACACAAGTGATAGTGTGGGTGATATTGCCACGTGTGTGCTCGGTGGTCAGTCTGCCCTGTATATACAGAAGTGATAGTGTGGGTGATATTGCCACGTGTGTGCTCGGTGGTCAGTCTGCCAGGTATGTACAGAAGTGATAGTGTGGGTGATATTGCCACGTGTGTGCTCGGTGGTCAGTCTGCCCTGTATGTACAGAAGTGATTGTGTGGGTGATATTGGCCATGTGTGAGCTCGGTGGTCAGTCTGCCCTGTATATACAGAAGTGATAGTGTGGGTGATATTGTCACGTGTGTGCTCGGTGGTCAGTCTGCCCTGTATATACAGAAGTGATAGTGTGGGTGATATTGCCACGTGTGTGCTCGGTGGTCAGTCTGCCCTGTATATACAGAAGTGATAGTGTGGGTGATATTGCCACGTGTGTGCTCGGTGGTCAGTCTGCCCTGTATGTACAGAAGTGATTGTGTGGGTGATATTGGCCATGTGTGAGCTCGGTGGTCAGTCTGCCCTGTATATACAGAAGTGATAGTGTGGGTGATATTGTCACGTGTGTGCTCGGTGGTCAGTCTGCCCTGTATATACAGAAGGGATAGGGTGGGTGATATTGCCACGTGTGTGCTCGGTGGTCAGTCTGCCCTGTATGTACAGAAGTGATTGTGTGGGTGATATTGCCACGTGTGTGCTCGGTGGTCAGTCTGCCCTGTATGTACAGAAGTGATTGTGTGGGTGATATTGGCCATGTGTGAGCTCGGTGGTCAGTCTGCCCTGTATATAAAGAAGTGGTAGGGTGGGTGATATTGTCACGTGTGTGCTCGGTGGTCAGTCTGCCCTGTATGTACAGAAGTGATAGTGTGGGTGATATTGCCACGTGTGTGCTCGGTGGTCAGTCTGCCCTGTATATACAGAAGTGATAGTGTGGGTGATATTGCCACGTGTGAGCTCGGTGGTCAGTCTGCCCTGTATATACAGAAGTGATTGTGTGGGTGATATTGGCCACGTGTGTGCTCGGTGGTCAGTCTGCCAGGTATGTACAGAAGTGATAGTGTGGGTGATATTGCCACGTGTGTGCTCGGTGGTCAGTCTGCCCTGTATGTACAGAAGTGATAGTGTGGGTGATATTGCCACGTGTGAGCTCAGTGGTTAGTCTGCCCTGTATATACAGAAGTGATAGTGTGGGTAATATTGCCACGTGTGTGCTCGGTGGTCAGTCTGCCCTGTATATACAGAAGTGATAGGGTGGGTGATATTGCCACGTGTGAGCTCGGTGGTCAGTCTGCCCTGTATGTACAGAAGTGATAGGGTGGGTGATATTGCCACGTGTGAGCTCGGTGGTCAGTCTGCCCTGTATATACAGAGGTGATAGGGTGGGTGATATTGCCACGTGTGTGCTCGGTGGTCAGTCTGCCCTGTATATACAGAAGTGATAGGGTGGGTGAAATTGCCACGTGTGCTCGGTGGTCAGTCTGCCCTGTATATACAGAAGTGATAGTGTGGGTGATATTGCCACGTGTGTGCTCGGTGGTCAGTCTGCCCTGTATGTACGGAAGTGATTGTGTGGGTGATATTGCCACGTGTGTGCTCGGTGGTCAGTCTGCCCTGTATATACAGAAGTGATTGTGCGGGTGATATTGTTACGTGTGTGCTCGGTGGTCAGTCTGCCCTGTATGTACGGAAGTGATTGTGTGGGGGATATTGCCACGTGTGAGCTCGGTGGTCAGTCTGCCCTGTATATACAGAAGTGATTGTGTGGGTGATATTGGCCACGTGTGTGCTCGGTGGTCAGTCTGCCAGGTATGTACAGAAGTGATAGTGTGGGTGATATTGCCACGTGTGTGCTCGGTGGTCAGTCTGCCCTGTATGTACAGAAGTGATAGTGTGGGTGATATTGCCACGTGTGAGCTCAGTGGTTAGTCTGCCCTGTATATACAGAAGTGATAGTGTGGGTAATATTGCCACGTGTGTGCTCGGTGGTCAGTCTGCCCTGTATATACAGAAGTGATAGGGTGGGTGATATTGCCACGTGTGAGCTCGGTGGTCAGTCTGCCCTGTATGTACAGAAGTGATAGGGTGGGTGATATTGCCACGTGTGAGCTCGGTGGTCAGTCTGCCCTGTATATACAGAGGTGATAGGGTGGGTGATATTGCCACGTGTGTGCTCGGTGGTCAGTCTGCCCTGTATATACAGAAGTGATAGGGTGGGTGAAATTGCCACGTGTGCTCGGTGGTCAGTCTGCCCTGTATATAATGAAGTGATAGTGTGGGTGATATTGCCACGTGTGTGCTCGGTGGTCAGTCTGCCCTGTATATACAGAGGTGATAGGGTGGGTGATATTGCCACGTGTGTGCTCGGTGGTCAGTCTGCCCTGTATATACAGAAGTGATAGGGTGGGTGATATTGCCACGTGTGAGCTCGGTGGTCAGTCTGCCCTGTATATACAGAAGTGATAGGGTGGGTGAAATTGCCACGTGTGCTCGGTGGTCAGTCTGCCCTGTATATAATGAAGTGATAGTGTGGGTGATATTGCCACGTGTGTGCTCGGTGGTCAGTCTGCCCTGTATATACAGAAGTGATAGGGTGGGTGATATTGTCACGTGTGTGCTCGGTGGTCAGTCTGCCCTGTATATACAGAAGTGATAGTGTGGGTGATATTGCCACGTGTGAGCTCGGTGGTCAGTCTGCCCTGTATATACAGAAGTGATAGTGTGGGTGATATTGCCACGTGTGAGCTCGGTGGTCAGTCTGCCCTGTATATACAGAAGTGATAGTGTGGGTGATATTGCCACGTGTGAGCTCGGTGGTCAGTCTGCCCTGTATATACAGAAGTGATAGTGTGGGTGATATTGCCACGTGTGAGCTCGGTGGTCAGTCTGCCCTGTATATACAGAAGTGATAGTGTGGGTGATATTGCCACGTGTGAGCTCGGTGGTCAGTCTGCCCTGTATATACAGAAGTGATTGTGTGGGTGATATTGTCACGTGTGTGCTCGGTGGTCAGTCTGCCCTGTATATACAGAAGTGATAGGGTGGGTGATATTGTCACGTGTGAGCTCGGTGGTCAGTCTGCCCTGTATATACAGAAGTGATAGTGTGGGTGATATTGTCACGTGTGTGCTCGGTGGTCAGTCTGCCCTGTATATACAGAAGTGATAGGGTGGGTGATATTGCCACGTGGGAGCTCGGTGGTCAGTCTGCCCTATATGTACAGAAGTGATAGGGTGGGTGATATTGCCACGTGTGAGCTCGGTGGTCAGTCTGCCCTGTATGTACAGAAGTGATTGTGTGGGTGATATTGCCACGTATGTGCTCGGTGGTCAGTCTGCCCTGTATATACAGAAGTGATAGTGTGGGTGATATTGCCACGTGTGTGCTCGGTGGTCAGTCTGCCCTGTATGTACAGAAGTGATTGTGTGGGTGATATTGCCACGTGTGTGCTCGGTGGTCAGTCTGCCCTGTATATACAGAAGTGATTGTTCGGGTGATATTGCCACGTGTGTGCTCGGTGGTCAGTCTGCCCTGTATATACAGAAGTGATTGTGTGGGTGATATTGCCACGTGTGTGCTCAGTGGTCAGTCTGCCCTGTATATACAGAAGTGATAGTGTGGGTGATATTGCCATGTATGTGCTGGGTGGTCAGTCTGCCCTGTATATACAGAAGTGATAGTGTGGGTGATATTACCACGTGTGAGCTCGGTGGTCAGTCTGCCCTGTATATACAGAAGTGATTGTGTCGGTGATATTGCCACGTATGTGCTGGGTGGTCAGTCTGCCCTGTGTATACAGACGTGATTGAGTGGGTGATATTGCCACGTGTGTGCTCGGTGGTCAGTCTGCCAGGTATGTACAGAAGTGATAGTGTGGGTGATATTGCCACGTATGTGCTGGGTGGTCAGTCTGCCCTGTGTATACAGAAGTGATAGTGTGGGTGATATTACCACGTGTGAGCTCGGTGGTCAGTCTGCCCTGTATATACAGAAGTGATAGTGTGGGTGATATTGCCACGTGTGTGCTCGGTGGTCAGTCTGCCCTGTATAAACAGAAGTGATTGTGCGGGTGATATTGCCACGTGTGTGCTCGGTGGTCAGTCTGCCCTGTATGTACAGAAGTGATAGTGTGGGTGATATTGCCACGTGTGTGCTCGGTGGTCAGTCTGCCAGGTATGTACAGAAGTGATAGTGTGGGTGATATTGCCACGTATGTGCTGGGTGGTCAGTCTGCCCTGTGTATACAGAAGTGATAGTGTGGGTGCTATTGCCACGTGTGTGCTCGGTGGTCAGTCTGCCCTGTATATACAGAAGTGATTGTGTCGGTGATATTGCCACGTATGTGCTGGGTGGTCAGTCTGCCCTGTATGTACAGAAGTGATTGTGTGGGTGATATTGCCACGTGTGTGCTCGGTGGTCAGTCTGCCCTGTGTATACAGAAGTGATTGAGTGGGTGATATTGCCACGTGTGAGCTCGGTGGTCAGTCTGCCTTGCATGTACAAAAGTGATTGTGTCGGTGATATTGCCATGTATGTGCTCGGTGGTCAGTCTGCCCTGCATGTACAAAAGTGATTGTGTGGGTGATATTGCCACGTGTGTGCTCAGTGGTCAGTCTGCCCTGTATATACCGAAGTGATTGTGCCAGTGATATTGCCACGTGTGTGCTCGGTGGTCAGTCTGCCCTGTATATACAGAAGTGATAGGGTGGGTGATATTGCCACGTGTGTGCTCGGTGGTCAGTCTGCCCTGTATATACAGAAGTGATAGGGTGGGTGATATTGCCACGTGTGTGCTCGGTGGTCAGTCTGCCCTGTATATACCGAAGTGATTGTGCCAGTGATATTGCCATGTGTGAGCTCGGTGGTCAGTCTGCCCTGTATGTACAGAAGTGATAGTGTGGGTGATATTGCCACGTGTGTGCTCGGTGGTCAGTCTGCCCTGTATATACAGAAGTGATTGTGTGGGTGATATTGCCACGTGTGTGCTCGGTGGTCAGTCTGCCCTGTATATAAAGAAGTGGTAGGGTGGGTGATATTGCCACGTGTGTGCTCGGTGGTCAGTCTGCCCTGTATATAAAGAAGTGGTAGGGTGGGTGATATTGCCACGTGTGAGCTCGGTGGTCAGTCTGCCCTGTATATACAGAAGTGATTGTGCGGGTGATATTGCCACGTGTGAGCTCAGTGGTCAGTCTGCCAGGTATGTACACAAGTGATAGTGTGGGTGATATTGCCACGTGTGTGCTCGGTGGTCAGTCTGCCCTGTATATACAGAAGTGATTGTGTGGGTGATATTGCCACGTGTGTGCTCGGTGGTCAGTCTGCCCTGTATATACAGAAGTGATTGTGTGGGGGATATTGCCACGTGTGAGCTCGGTGGTCAGTCTGCCCTGCATATACAGAAGTGATAGTGTGGGTGATATTGCCACGTGTGAGCTCGGTGGTCAGTCTGCCCTGTATATACAGAAGTGATTGTGTGGGTGATATTGCCACGTGTGTGCTCAGTGGTCAGTCTGCCCTGTATATACAGAAGTGATAGTGTGGGTGATATTGTCACGTGTGTGCTCGGTGGTCAGTCTGCCAGGTATGTACAGAAGTGATTGTGTGGGTGATATTGCCACGTGTGTGCTCGGTGGTCAGTCTGCCCTGTATATACAGAAGTGATAGTGTGGGTGATATTGTCACGTGTGAGCTCGGTGGTCAGTCTGCCCTGTATATACAGAAGTGATAGTGTGGGTGATATTGCCACGTGTGTGCTCGGTGGTCAGTCTGCCCTGTATATACAGAAGTGATAGTGTGGGTGATATTGCCACGTGTGTGCTCGGTGGTCAGTCTGCCCTGTATGTACACAAGTGATAGTGTGGGTGATATTGCCACGTGTGTGCTCAGTGGTCAGTCTGCCAGGTATGTACAGAAGTGATAGTGTGGGTGATATTGCCACGTGTGTGCTCGGTGGTCAGTCTGCCCTGTATATACAGAAGTGATAGTGTGGGTGATATTGCCACGTGTGTGCTCGGTGGTCAGTCTGCCCTGTATATACAGAAGTGATAGTGTGGGTGATATTGCCACGTGTGAGCTCGGTGGTCAGTCTGCCCTGTATATACAGAAGTGATAGTGTGGGTGATATTGCCACGTGTGTGCTCGGTGGTCAGTCTGCCCTGTATATACAGAAGTGATAGGGTGGGTGATATTGCCACGTGTGAGCTCGGTGGTCAGTCTGCCAGGTATGTACAGAAGTGATAGTGTGGGTGATATTGCCACGTGTGTGCTCGGTGGTCAGTCTGCCCTGTATGTACAGAAGTGATTGTGTGGGTGATATTGGCCATGTGTGAGCTCGGTGGTCAGTCTGCCCTGTATATAAAGAAGTGGTAGGGTGGGTGATATTGCCACGTGTGAGCTCGGTGGTCAGTCTGCCCTGTATATACAGAAGTGATTGTGTGGGTGATATTGCCATCTGTGAGCTCGGTGGTCAGTCTGCCCTGTATATACAGAAGTGATAGTGTGGGTGATATTGTCACGTGTGTGCTCGGTGGTCAGTCTGCCAGGTATGTACAGAAGTGATAGTGTGGGTGATATTGCCACGTGTGTGCTCGGTGGTCAGGCTGCCCTGTATATACAGAAGTGATAGGGTGGGTGATATTGCCACGTGTGTGCTCGGTGGTCAGTCTGCCCTGTATGTACAGAAGTGATTGTGTGGGTGATATTGCCACGTGTGTGCTCGGTGGTCAGTCTGCCCTGTATGTACACAAGTGATAGTGTGGGTGATATTGCCACGTGTGAGCTCGGTGGTCAGTCTGCCCTGTATATACAGAAGTGATTGTGTGGGTGATATTGCCACGTGTGTGCTCGGTGGTCAGTCTGCCAGGTATGTACAGAAGTGATTGTGTGGGTGATATTGCCACGTGTGTGCTCGGTGGTCAGTCTGCCAGGTATGTACAGAAGTGATTGTGTGGGTGATATTGCCACGTGTGAGCTCGGTGGTCAGTCTGCCCTGTATATAATGAAGTGATAGTGTGGGTGATATTGCCACGTGTGTGCTCGGTGGTCAGTCTGCCCTGTATATACAGAAGTGATAGTGTGGGTGATATTGCCACGTGTGTGCTCGGTGGTCAGTCTGCCCTGTATATACAGAAGTGATAGTGTGGGTGATATTGCCACGTGTGAGCTCGGTGGTCAGTCTGCCCTGTATGTACAGAAGTGATAGTGTGGGTGATATTGCCACGTGTGTGCTCGGTGGTCAGTCTGCCAGGTATGTACAGAAGTGATAGTGTGGGTGATATTGCCACGTGTGTGCTCGGTGGTCAGTCTGCCCTGTATATACAGAAGTGATAGGGTGGGTGATATTGCCACGTGTGTGCTCGGTGGTCAGTCTGCCCTGTATATACAGAAGTGATAATGTGGGTGATATTGCCACGTGTGAGCTCGGTGGTCAGTCTGCCCTGTATATACAGAAGTGATAGGGTGGGTGATATTGCCACGTGTGTGCTCGGTGGTCAGTCTGCCCTGTATATACAGAAGTGATAGTGTGGGTGATATTGTCACGTGTGTGCTCGGTGGTCAGTCTGCCCTGTATATACAGAAGTGATAGTGTGGGTGATATTGCCACGTGTGTGCTCGGTGGTCAGTCTGCCCTGTATATAATGAAGTGATTGTGTGGGTGATATTGCCACGTGTGTGCTCGGTGGTCAGTCTGCCCTGTATGTACAGAAGTGATTCTGTGTGGGATATTGCCACGTGTGTGCTCAGTGGTCAGTCTGCCCTGTATATAAAGAAGTGATTGTGTGGGTGATATTGCCACGTGTGTGCTCAGTGGTCAGTCTGCCCTGTGTATACAGAAGTGATTGTGTCGGTGATATTGCCACGTATGTGCTGGGTGGTCAGTCTGCCCTGTATGTACAGAAGTGATAGTGTGGGTGATATTGCCACGTGTGTGCTCGGTGGTCAGTCTGCCCTGTATATACAGAAGTGATAGTGTGGGTGATATTGCCACGTGTGTGCTCGGTGGTCAGTCTGCCAGGTATGTACACAAGTGATAGTGTGGGTGATATTGCCACGTGTGTGCTCGGTGGTCAGTCTGCCAGGTATGTACAGAAGTGATTGTGTGGGTGATATTGCCACGTGTGTGCTCGGTGGTCAGTCTGCCCTGTATATACAGAAGTGATTGTGTGGGTGATATTGCCACGTGTGTGCTCGGTGGTCAGTCTGCCCTGTATGTACAGAAGTGATTGTGTGGGTGATATTGCCACGTGTGTGCTCGGTGGTCAGTCTGCCCTGTATGTACAGAAGTGATTGTGTGGGTGATATTGCCACGTGTGTGCTCGGTGGTCAGTCTGCCCTGTATGTACAGAAGTGATTGTGTGGGTGATATTGCCACGTGTGTGCTCGGTGGTCAGTCTGCCCTGTATATACAGAAGTGATAGTGTGGGTGATATTGCCATGTGTGAGCTCGGTGGTCAGTCTGCCCTGTAAGTACAGAAGTGATTGTGTGGGTGATATTGCCACGTGTGAGCTCGGTGGTCAGTCTGCCCTGTATATACAGAAGTGATTGTGCGGGTGATATTGCCACGTGTGAGCTCAGTGGTCAGTCTGCCCTGTATATACAGAAGTGATAGTGTGGGTGATATTGCCACGTGTGTGCTCGGTGGTCAGTCTGCCCTGTATGTACAGAAGTGATTGTGTGGGTGATATTGCCACGTGTGTGCTCGGTGGTCAGTCTGCCCTGTATATACAGAAGTGATAGTGTGGGTGATATTGCCACGTGTGTGCTCGGTGGTCAGTCTGCCCTGTATATACAGAAGTGATTGTGTGGGTGATATTGCCACGTGTGTGCTCGGTGGTCAGTCTGCCCTGTGTATACAGAAGTGATAGTGTGGGTGATATTGCCACGTGTGTGCTCAGTGGTCAGTCTGCCCTGTATATACAGAAGTGATAGTGTGGGTGATATTGCCATGTATGTGCTGGGTGGTCAGTCTGCCCTGTATATACAGAAGTGATAGTGTGGGTGATATTACCACGTGTGAGCTCGGTGGTCAGTCTGCCCTGTATATACAGAAGTGATTGTGTCGGTGATATTGCCACGTATGTGCTGGGTGGTCAGTCTGCCCTGTGTATACAGACGTGATTGAGTGGGTGATATTGCCACGTGTGTGCTCGGTGGTCAGTCTGCCAGGTATGTACAGAAGTGATAGTGTGGGTGATATTGCCACGTATGTGCTGGGTGGTCAGTCTGCCCTGTGTATACAGAAGTGATAGTGTGGGTGATATTACCACGTGTGAGCTCGGTGGTCAGTCTGCCCTGTATATACAGAAGTGATTGTGTCGGTGATATTGCCACGTATGTGCTGGGTGGTCAGTCTGCCCTGTGTATACAGACGTGATTGAGTGGGTGATATTGCCACGTGTGTGCTCGGTGGTCAGTCTGCCTTGCATGTACAAAAGTGATTGTGTCGGTGATATTGCCATGTATGTGCTCGGTGGTCAGTCTGCCCTGCATGTACAAAAGTGATTGTGTGGGTGATATTGCCATGTGTGAGCTCGGTGGTCAGTCTGCCCTGTATGTACAGAAGTGATAGTGTGGGTGATATTGCCACGTGTGTGCTCGGTGGTCAGTCTGCCCTGTATATACAGAAGTGATTGTGTGGGTGATATTGCCACGTGTGTGCTCGGTGGTCAGTCTGCCCTGTGTATACAGAAGTGATAGGGTGGGTGATATTGCCACGTGTGTGCTCGGTGGTCAGTCTGCCCTGTATATAAAGAAGTGGTAGGGTGGGTGATATTGCCACGTGTGAGCTCGGTGGTCAGTCTGCCCTGTATGTACAGAAGTGATTGTGTGGGTGATATTGCCACGTGTGTGCTCGGTGGTCAGTCTGCCCTGTATATAAAGAAGTGGTAGGGTGGGTGATATTGCCACGTGTGAGCTCGGTGGTCAGTCTGCCCTGTATATACAGAAGTGATTGTGCGGGTGATATTGCCACGTGTGAGCTCAGTGGTCACTCTGCAGCGTGCTTCCTATCTGGGTGGCATATTACAACCACGTATTCAGGTGTTGGGAGATTTTGCGTTCTTGTCTTCTCACGCCCGGCGTCTCCCCTCCTCGCCGCTCCCTCCTCGCCGCTCCGTCCATCTCCTGTAGAGATCATCTTACGTGTTTTCGCAGGGTGACAGCGATACGATTCTGCTCAGCTACTGAACGCTCGTCCTGATCCCGGCACCACGGCAGGAAATCTCGGCGTTAACTGGCACAGCGTGACAGCGGTGAGTGATAACCGAGACTGAATACAGATCCTGCCTCCTCATCCTTCTGCTGCACCCTGATGTCTGATAGTGGCCAGTAAAGATTATCGCCCCAACTATCTGTCACTCCTGACCCAAAATCAGTCTGTGGAGTAGCGGTAGGTTTAAAGAGAAACCGTAACCAAGAATTAAAATTCATCCCACTCAGCAGCTGATACCCCCTTTTACATGAGAAATATTTCCCTTTTCTCAAACAGATCATCAGGGGGCTCTGTATGGCTGATATTGTGGTGTAACCCCTCCCACAGTGTGATGTCAGAACCATGGTGCTGACATCACACTGTGGGAGCCTTGTTGCATTGTGGGAAATAACAGCTGTTTCCAGCTGCCAAAAAAGCAAGCAAAAGACAAAAAAGACAAACACTTATATCACGCTTTTCTCCTGGCGGACTCAAAGCGCCAGACCTGCAGCCACTAGGGGGCGCTCTATAGGCAGTAGCAGTGTTAGGCCAGAGCTGCAGCCACTAGGGGGCGCTCTATAGGCAGTAGCAGTGTTAGGCCAGACCTGCAGCCACTAGGGGGCGCTCTATAGGCAGTAGCAGTGTTAGGCCAGAGCTGCAGCCACTAGGGGGCGCTCTATAGGCAGTAGCAGTGTTAGGCCAGAGCTGCAGCCACTAGGGGGCGCTCTATAGGCAGTAGCAGTGTTAGGCCAGAGCTGCAGCCACTAGGGGGCGCTCTATAGGCAATAGCAGTGATAGGCCAGAGCTGCAGCCACTAGGGGGCGCTCTATAGGCAGTAGCAGTGTTAGGCCAGAGCTGCAGCCACTAGGGGGTGCTCTATAGGCAGTAGCAGTGTTAGGCCAGAGCTGCAGCCACTAGGGGGCGCTCTATAGGCAGTAGCAGTGTTAGGCCAGAGCTGCAGCCACTAGGGAGACGCTCTATAGGCAGTAGCAGTGTTAGGCCAGAGCTGCAGCCACTAGTGGGCGCTCTATAGGCAGTAGCAGTGTTAGGCCAGAGCTGCAGCCACTAGGGGGCGCTCTATAGGCAGTAGCAGTGTTAGGCCAGAGCTGCAGCCACTAGGGGGCGCTCTATAGGCAGTAGCAGTGTTAGGCCAGAGCTGCAGCCACTAGGGGGCGCTCTATAGGCAGTAGCAGTGATAGGCCAGAGCTGCAGCCACTAGGGGGCGCTCTATAGGCAGTAGCAGTGTTAGGCCAGAGCTGCAGCCACTAGGGGGTGCTCTATAGGCAGTAGCAGTGTTAGGCCAGAGCTGCAGCCACTAGGGGGCGCTCTATAGGCAGTAGCAGTGTTAGGCCAGAGCTGCAGCCACTAGGGAGACGCTCTATAGGCAGTAGCAGTGTTAGGCCAGAGCTGCAGCCACTAGTGGGCGCTCTATAGGCAGTAGCAGTGTTAGGCCAGAGCTGCAGCCACTAGGGGGCGCTCTATAGGCAGTAGCAGTGTTAGGCCAGAGCTGCAGCCACTAGGGGGCGCTCTATAGGCAGTAGCAGTGTTAGGCCAGAGCTGCAGCCACTAGGGGGAGCTCTATAGGCAGTAGCAGTGTTAGGCCAGAGCTGCAGCCACTAGGGGGAGCTCTATAGGCAGTAGCAGTGTTAGGCCAGAGCTGCAGCCACTAGGGAGACGCTCTATAGGCAGTAGCAGTGTTAGGCCAGAGCTGCAGCCACTAGGGGGACGCTCTATAGGCAGTAGCAGTGTTAGGCCACAGCTGCAGCCACTAGGGGGCGCTCTATAGGCAGTAGCAGTGTTAGGCCAGAGCTGCAGCCACTAGGGGGCGCTCTATAGGCAGTAGCAGTGTTAGGCCAGAGCTGCAGCCACTAGGGGGCGCTCTATAGGCAGGAGCAGTGTGAGGGAGACTTGCCTAAGGTCTCCTACTGAATAGGTGCTGGCTTACTGAACAGGCAGAGCCGAGATTCGAACCCTGGTCTCCTGTGTCAGAGGCAGAGCACTTAACCATTACCGAGATTCGAACCCTGGTCTCCTGTGTCAGAGGCAGAGCACTTAACCATTACACTAAGCAGCATCTCCTTCCGGTGACATCACCTGCCAGCAGTAAAAATGTCACCACGTGATAAATGTTAGAATGTAAATCAGGGAGAAGAAAGATTTTTCAATGGGCAAATACTGACTACATCATTTATACATAATTATTGTAAAAATGAAGCTCTTTTATTACATTATTTTCACTGGAGTTCCTCTTTAAGTCACTCACAGCTGAGATAACATTAAGACTTCATTGCACTAGCTTGGTGCTGCTCGGTGCACTACAAAGCCAAGCTTCTGCCAATCAGCATGCAACCGACCAACCAAATGATGAGCAAAGAATGAGCCCACTACGCTTGTACACCCCCCCCCCCCTCTCCCCCCGACGCCACTCGCTCATGTGCTGTCCTGTCATCCCTCTACCCCTCTCCATAGAACTGCAAACACTGCTTGACTACAGCAGAACAGTGTGTCTGTACCATGCTTGTTCCCCACAGGGTCAACCTAATGATCAATACTTACAAATTGATTGAGTGTACGAGCGTGCGAGGGAGGTGCAGTGTGTGTTATATTGCATATTGTTATTCCAACTGCTGTTGGTCTAAACATAATATAATCTTAACTGTTGCTCCGATATAACTTTGCATTACCTTGCTTAAAAAATGATTTGCTACAGTTAGTGTTGGTGTATTTTTAGTCACTGTTCATCCAATTCTACAGGGGGGGAAGGGGGGGCTGTGCATCTGAGCTACAGGGTCCTTTTGCACTATGTCAGTTGTTGTCAGTCGTAACTGAAAGGACAACTGATGTGCAAAGTAATGTCCATGTTTCCCTATAGCCTCTTTCACTATTGTTACTCTTAAAGGGCAGTTTTTAGATATTGATAGAAGCAGCGACGTAAATACTTAACCTGGGGCCCCCAGAAAACCGTTGATAGGGCTCCTCAACATGACACCCCCTGCTAGGGGGAGGGCATCTTCCAGGAGACATAAAACACATATGGCCATCAGGATTTCCCCCACCTATAACACCGGATCTGGAGGATGGGTCCCTGTATCAGAGGGTAGGGGAGGCTTGTGGCTGTGGGGACCCCCTGTCTCTGGGCCCGCTGAGGTCCCTCCCCTGGATAGTAGATACATCTGTATGGGCAGCAGAAGCCTCTTCTCTGCATTGTTTCCTGGAAAGATGGATAATTCACCGCTGTCCTAATATGCCCCAGATCTGGCGGTACAGATGACGGCCTGCACTCCCCACGGGGCTGCAGGGATTTTTAATATTGTGTTAAGAATGAGGCTGATTATCTGGAGAGACGGCTCCGCGTTACTGATGTGTTCATTCCGGGCAGATTGTCAGGCCGCTGCAAACGCTTATTAATGCTTCACTGTCTAGATCGTCCGCCGTCACTTCATTGTATTAATCCCCACAGTGACGGCGTACGGATTCCGAGCTGCACGATCTGGCAGCATCTGTCCTCCCCCCCCCCACCCCCACCGGCGGCCAATGCGAGGAGAGCGACATACAACCTCTTATATCTCCTTCTGTCTCCCCCCACCGGGGTCTGATCAGTGATAACACAGGTGAGAGCAGGCCTGTTTCCCTGTGCAGGCGGCCGGGGCGAGGAGAGTGACATACAACCTCTCATATCTCCTCCTGCCCCCCCCCCCCCCCCCGGGTCTGATCAGTGATAACACAGGTGAGAGCAGCCTTGTTTCCCTGTGCAGGCGGCCGGGGCGGGGAGGGCGACATACAACCTCTCATATCTCCTTCTGTCTCCCCCCCCCCCCCCCCCAGGTCTGATCAGTGATAACACAGGTGAGAGCAGGCCTGTCTCCCTGTGCAGGCAGCTGGGGCTAGGAGAGAGACATACAACCTCTTATATCTCCTCCTGTCTCCTCTCCCCCCCCCCCCCCCTTCCCCGGGTCTGATCAGTGATAACACAGGTGAGAGCAGCCCTGCTTCCCTGTGCAGGCGGCCGGGGCAAGGAGAGTGACATACAACCTCTCATATCTCCTCCTGTCCCCCCTTCCCCCCCCCCCGGGTCTGATCAGTGATAACACAGCTGAGAGCAGCCCTGTTTCCCTGTGCAGGCAGCTGGGGCTAGGAGAGAGACATACAACCTTTCATATCTCCTCCTGTCTCCTCTCCCCCCCCCCCCCCAGGTCTGATCAGTGATAGCACAGCTGAGAGCAGGCCTGTTTCCCTGTGCAGGCGGCCGGGGCGAGGAGAGTGACATACAACCTCTCATATCTCCTCCTGTCTCCCCCCCCCCGCCCCGGGTCTGATCAGTGATAACACAGGTGAGAGCAGCCCTGCTTCCCTGTGCAGGCGGCCGGGGCGAGGAGAGTGACATACAACCTCTCATATCTCCTCCTGTCCCTCCCCCACCCCACCGGGGTCTGATCAGTGATAACACAGGTGAGAGCAGCCCTGCTTCCCTGTGCAGGCGGCCGGGGCGAGGAGAGAGACATACAACCTCTCATATCTCCCCCTCGCCTCACCCTACCAGTGTCTGATCAGTGATAACACAGGTGAGAGCAGCCCTGCTTCCCTGTGCAGGCGGCCGGGGCGAGGAGAGCGACATACAACCTCTCATATCTCCTCCTGTCTCCTCTCCCCCCCCCCCCCGGGTCTGATCAGTGATAACACAGCTCAGAGCAGGCCTGTTTCCCTGTGCAGGCGGCCGGGGCGAGGAGAGCGACATACAACCTCTCATATCTCCTCCTGTCTCCTCTCCCCCCCCCCCCCCCCCCCGGGTCTGATCAGTGATAACACAGCTCAGAGCAGGCCTGTTTCCCTATGCAGGCGGCCGGGGCGAGGAGAGTGACATACAACCTCTCATATCTCCCCCTCGCCTCACCCCACCAGTGTCTGATCAGTGATAACACAGGTGAGAGCAGCCCTGCTTCCCTGTGCAGGCGGCCGGGGCGAGGAGAGCGACATACAACCTCTCATATCTCCTCCTGTCCCTCCCCCACCCCACCGGGGTCTGATCAGTGATAACACAGCTCAGAGCAGGCCTGTTTCCCTGTGCAGGCGGGCAGTGCGAGGAGAGCGATATACAACCTCTCATATCTCCTCAGGTAAATACCGGCACATATGAATTATACATGCCCTGTGGCTAGTTAGATGTAGTTTAGGCACTGATTATGTGTGAGTAGCCCCAGAACCTTTATAACTTAGATGTGCCGGTATTTAAAGGGATGAGGTGGCAACCCTGCTTCCAATATCCTTCCAATTGCCCTCAGTTACAAAGTCTGTGGACGAGTTCCTCTCCCCCCTCCAGTTGATGGGAATTATTTTTGATTACGCTGCGCAATAATAATATTAAAGACTGTAGAATGTTTCTGTGAGCGGATGTGTTTATGTCATTATTTCCCAGCTGTGGAAAGTTCCCCTGAATAGGCTGATATTTATCCCCCCGGCTCCATATTTACATATCGGGGGGCAGAGCGGTCAGGATAACATCCTCTGCGGTCCGACGCCTCTCACGGCTGCGATAAGGCATCGCGCTTAACACCCGGCAACCACATCTATTCGCATGAAGGAGAACAAGGCTTGTGGTGAAGTCGGGGGCCCCGGGTGGAGGGTGAGAGCTGTCGTCTGCTTTGGAGGCAGCCAATCAAATACCCCAGACAGGATCCGCCCAAAGATGGCCGCCTCAGCCGTACAATGTAAAATACTGTGATAAATACATGGCTATATCCTGCGCCATTTATGTTACACCGTCACCGTTCTCTGCTAATCATTACTGTCATTCCCTTCCACACCAACACATAACGCCAATCGCGGTGATCGACTGTGCAGAAATATTCTTGTGATCGACAAAACTATTGATTATTGATTTTGCAAAAACATTTGGTAATATGCCTGGTGAAAAATCCTATAATCAAATTGATTGTTAAGTGTACACCTGAAGTGAGAGGTATGTGGTGGCTGCCATATTTATTTCCTATAAAACAATACCAGTTGCCCAGTTCATATTACCAAACGCAGATGGCCATGTGATCGTAACGCAACGTGTACGATCGCACGCCATCTGCGTTCGCATGCATTGCAAGGCTGGTACTCATTCACTGCAGTGAATGGGTCAGCCTCGCATTTCGGGAAAAAAACGCACGCAACATGCGTTTGCAAACCGCACAGGTCTGGAACGCATGCAGTGTGAACATCAGGCAGTGCAGTCTATGCACTTCTGATGTCGCGTGTTTCTGCCTTTCACACGCATTGTTGAAACATGGACGGCAACGCGTGCAATGTGAACGGGGCCTTAAAGTGTACCAGAGATGACCTAAAAAGAAGGGGCTTCCTCCAGCAGCATAAACACGTGTGAGTCCCTCGGCGTCCTCCTGCGGTCTGCCGTTCAGCCGCGATCCGCACCGGTAACTAGCTCAGTCAGGTCCAGTCTGGGTCTTCAGGACATGCACGGACCTCCCACGCATGCGCAGTAGACACAGACTTGACCCGACTGAGCCTGTAGATTAGGCTAAATAGCAATCGCAGAACATGCGTCATTTTGGGCACGTTTGCGCTCTAATACAAAGTATAGGAGTGCTTCAAAATCACTTTTGAATTGCTTTTTAAGGCTGGTTTCACAGTGGGACGTTAAAGTCCCACGTTACAGCAGCCAGTAACGCAGCCTAGCTCACAGCACTGTAAAATCAATGTGCTGTTCACAGTGCCCACGTTGCGTTACATTGTAACGCAGCACGTTTAAACAAAGTGCTGCATGCTGTATGTTATACTGAGCTAAGCCGCGTTAGACTGTTTGCACATGCTCAGTAATGTTGGAGGAGGTGGTCTCCCCTCCTCCTGCGGGGCCAGCCACATGGCTAATTAATATTCACTGCACTGCAGAGACTTGTGGTAGGACTTTAGTGTTGTCTGGATCATGAACGAATCATTCATTTGATCCGGAACTTTTTTGTGAGTCGAATCATCCGGATCATCAAAATGAAAGATTCGGTTCACAGTGGATGTCTGTCTGGAAGAAACAGGAACATACAGAATGTACAGTGCAGGAAAAGTCCTGTCCTGCTAGTCATTTCACCCAGTCTGCTTCCCTAGTAAAATGATTCAAATGATTCGGTTCAAAGATCCGGATATTTTCAATGATCCGATTCAAATGATCTGAATCCTTAAAAAGATCCGGACTTCCTGGATTGGCTGCTTTGAGAGCCGCATAACGCAGCTCAATCTGACGTCCAACTTCAACACCACCATACGTTGCGTTAGGGGCACGTTATGCAGGGGTGGCGCCAGGGGGGTGCTTGGGGGTGCTCGAGCACCCCCTAGAATTGTCCAAGCACCCCCAAAGCACCCCCTGGAGTGAACTGACTTCAGGCGTCTAAAAGACGCCAAGTCAGTTCACACAGCGGCAGCACGGAGCAGCAGGCAGGGCTACGGTAAGATGGCCGCCCGAAGCCCTGTTCTGCAGACTTCGAGTCTGCAGTGCATGGCTTCGGGCAGCCATTTTCCCGTAGCCCTGCTCTCTGCATGCAGGCAGGAAGTCTCGTCGTGACGTCGGGAAGGAAGAGGATCGTGGGCGCGCGGGCGCTGCGCGCCACAAGGAGGTCGGGACTCGGGACAGGAGGTCGGGAAAGAAGGTCTTCTGGCTGTAGGTGAGTAAATGGGTTTTTCTTTTCTTTTTCAGGTGATGCTGATTGTGCATATTGGGGTCATATCTGCTACGGATTGTGCATATTGGGGTCATATCTGCTACGGATTGTGCATATTGGGGTCATATCTGCTACGGATTGTGCATATTGGGGTCATATCTGCTACGGATTGTGCATATTGGGGTCATTTCTGCTACCGATTGTGCATATTGGGGTCATTTCTGCTACCGATTGTGCATATTGGGGTCATTTCTGCTACCGATTGTGCATATTGGGGTCATTTCTGCTACCGATTGTGCATATTGGGGTCATTTCTGCTACCGATTGTGCATATTGGGGTCATATCTGCTACGGATTGTGCATATTGGAGTCATATCTGCTACCGATTGTGCATATTGGGGTCATATCTGCTACCGATTGTGCATATTGGGGTCATATCTGCTACCGATTGTGCATATTGGGGTCATATCTGCTACCGATTGTGCATATTGGGGTCATATCTGCTACCGATTGTGCATATTGGGGTCATATCTGCTACCGATTGTGCATATTGGGGTCATTTCTGCTACGGATTGTGCATATTGGGGTCATATCTGCTACCGATTGTGCATATTGGGGCCATATCTGCTACCGATTGTGCATATTGGGACCATATCTGCCACCGATTGTGCATATTGGGACCATATCTGCCACCGATTGTGCATATTGGGACCATATCTGCTACCGATTGTGCATATTGGGACCATATCTGCTACCGATTGTGCATATTGGGACCATATCTGCTACCGATTTGTGCATATTGGGGCCATATCTGATAACGATTGTGCATATTGGGGCCATATCTGATAACGATTGTGCATATTGGGGCCATATCTGATAACGATTGTGCATATTGGGGTCATATCTGCTACCGATTGTGCATATTGGGGCCATATCTGATAACGATTGTGCATATTGGGGCCATATCTGATAACGATTGTGCATATTGGGGCCATATCTGATAACGATTGTGCATATTGGGGCCATATCTGATAACGATTGTGCATATTGGGGCCATATCTGATAACGATTGTGCATATTGGGGCCATATCTGATAACGATTGTGCATATTGGGGCCATATCTGATAACGATTGTGCATATTGGGGCCATATCTGATAACGATTGTGCATATTGGGGCCATATCTGATAACGATTGTGCATATTGGGGCCATATCTGATAACGATTGTGCATATTGGGGCCATATCTGATAACGATTGTGCATATTGGGGTCATTGGACGTGTTTTTTGTTAAAATCTGCTCACATTACGTGTATTTTCTTGAGAAAACCTGCACAATTATGTGAATTTTCTGGGAAAAGGGTCTCCAAAACTTGGGCCCTCTGTCTTTGCGTTGCACTTTTAAAGGGAACCCGAGGTGAGAATAATATTGAGGCTGCCATATTTATCTCCCTTTAAGCAATACCAGTTGCCTGGCTGCCGTGCTGGTCCTCTGCCTATTATTCTTTCAACCATAGACCCTGAACAAGCATGCAGCAGGTCAGGGGTTTCTGACAATATTGTCAGAACTGACAAGATTAGCTGCATGCTTGTTTCTGGTGTAATTCAGTTCCCTACTACAGCCAAATAGATCAGCAGGGCTGCCAGGCAACTAGTATTGTTTAAAAGGAAATAAATATGGCAGCCACCATATCACTCTCACCCTGGGTTCACTTTAAATTACAGTTAGCCCCGCCCTCATCCGGTCATGACCACGCCCATTTGTGTAGCCAGTGTCCTGCTTGTGTCTCTGAAGGGGGGCCTCAGCGGGGAGCATTTTTTTCATCAGAGCCGTAAGTCATTGTCCTGAGACGTACGGCAGATCAGAGGAGCTGTAACAGCACTAATGGGCAGTTAGACGTTGGGTGAAACCTCTCCTGATACATCAAAGGGGGAGATTACAACTTCAGATGAAACGACTGATAAGGCAGCCTCCTCCTGCAGAATGGAATGTGCTGGTTCAGCGTCGCTTAACTTTCACTGGCGACGGGACTCCAGCACTGATTTAGGGTAAAGCAATATTGAAGCAGAGTTTTATTCAGCCACAATACAAGTCTTACACATTGCTACAATTGCACATATTTTATATTAAATGATAATATAAGAAGAATTTAGCCATAGTGCCCCTTTAAGTAAACAAGAGTGGGACACCTTATGTAGTATGTACTGGTGGTAGAGGAAGAGATGACAGAGTAAATACAATATACTCACCAGTTGGGGTCACCTCACAGGCAGCCACTGATGATGCAGGTGGGGAGATTAGACCTCACCCCACTCAGGAATAAGAAGTCGCTCTCGGAAGATATTAGACAATGGGGAAAAAACACCCCTCCACCAAGGGTGGACTTGTACAATGTTACAGGAATACAGAGGCACCAAAAATAATAAAAGTATCTACAAAGTTTAAAAACAGAGGAGGCAGTGGTGGACTTACCTCCTCCAAGCAGACACAAGATAATATTGATGTAATCTCAATAACGCAGTTTATTTATACATTCCACAAGATCATACAACGCGTTTCGCAGGAGTGACCCCGCTTCCTCAAGCAAGAAGGGCGGAGCACATACAAAAAGGTCTGTAACTCAGCCAAGTTTAATATACTTGGTGGGTGTCCCGATGTCTGATTTACACCCGTAGACCCGCGCTCTAGCAGAAGTGGTCACGCGCGTCTCAGATTGGAGCTAAAGAAGCACCCACGACCTCTTATACTCAGGGGCGGGGCTACAGCAGGAGGTGGGACATTGAGACACCTGGTAAGTATAATAAACTTTATTGCACAGGGTAAAAAACGCAACCCGGAAGCTCTGTACAGTTTACTATACAGCGCTTCCAAACGCCCAGGTCACGGTTGCAATCTCTAGTGGGATTCAGGCCTCAGAAAGTTTTATTCATGCATCTGTTTTCAGATGATAAAGAAAAGTAATGAAAGGCTATTTTTTACAAATTGTATTATTATTCTTATTAGTAGTAGTATTACTCATATTATTATTATTACAATAAGTAGTAGTAGTATTGGTAACAGTGTTAGTAGCAGTATTCAGTGATTTCTAGCTGGCCTCACCTACCTGCCTGCACTGTGTAATCTGTGACTTTGTTTAGTACTCGGGGGTCTTATTGCCTTTTTAACCTAAAAAAGGAATGGGAAGGTCTCAGATTGAAGCCGCAGTTGAAGATAACAAAACAAGGAATGGAATAATTCTCTAAAATTGAATGCTGATCTCATTTTACAATGAAATTTCAAAAAAAAATAAAAATGATTTTGCTAACTTTAAATTTTGAAAATCCGTCTGCTAATTGTCTCCGGCATAACACAGCTCCTCCCCCTGCATGGCCTTTTTATCGTTCTGTTTTATCTTGTTAAGATTATAATACTGGAAAGAGAGGAGTGAAGTTCTTAGCCATCTACTTTAATTAGTCTTTTTCCATTATAAACCTCTTTACTTGTGTTTTGTGAAGATCTTGAAGTTTGGAACAAATACATAACATTCTGTCTGCATAAAAAAAAAAAATCATATTCAGAAATCCATTTTTAGAATACTTGAGTTAAAAAAAACCCCAAACCTATTTACTGTAGTATGTTGCCTGCAGTAGTGGAGTTATTAGTCCGGCCACTGGTTTGGCTGCAGTATGTTGCCTGCAGTAGTGGAGTTATTAGTCCGGCCACTGGTTTGGCTGCAGTATGTCGCCTGCAGTAGTGGAGTTATATTAGTCCGGTCACTGGTTTGGCTGCAGTATGTTGCCTGCAATAGTGGAGTTATATATTTAGTAGTGGAGTTATATTACTAGCAGTGGAATTATATTAGCCCGGTCACCGGCTTGGAGCGAGCTCCGCTTTACCTTCGGAACGCTCGTCCCCTCGAGACGCTCGACATCTGCAGCTCTTCTGAAAAACCAACATTGTTATTTTAAGCCTGCACATTAAATGGAACCCCTTGGTAACAGCCATTCAATCACGATGCCATCTGCTTCGCTCCTCGCGGATTCCCATGTATTCCAAAAATAAATAGCAATTAAAAATAATAACAGGGACAATTATGTCCATAAATCCAGAATATTTACATGGGTGAAAGAGAGTGTCGCTGGGAGCGGGAGGCCAAAGATTCGGACATGACCCCCTCTCCCCCCCGACTACCCAAGAATGATATTTATGGGATGCATTTAATACGGAGTCTGGGGAGCGGGCGTTTATTGGGAAAGTGGTTCTGAAAGCCCGTGCGACAGAACGCTGCATTAAATTGTCGTGTTTCTTCCGTGAGATCCCTCGGTTGATACAAATGACCCCCGGGTTCTGTGCCTAAAATACTCCGGAGTATCGGGGCGAATAAAATATGTAACTAATATCGCAAGGTAAAAACGGCATTTGGCAGACTCCACTTCCAAAGATTTATCTCCAACTCATAAACACCCCGCGAGAGGAGGAAAATTATTCTTTAACCCCGCCGTGCCGGAGAGGAAAAGTCGGATTTTCCCAGCCGCCCTCTCCAAGAATCTGTCCGCATAACTTCTACCGCATAACTTCTGGCCGAAGCGCCGTCCCTTCGCCGACCTCTCCGCCTCTTTGTTCTCGGTGATTAAAATAATGTAAAGGCAGGACTGTAATTATTAGAAACCCAGCTTGATTCATGTTTTGCCTTTATAACCCTATTTACATCTGTTCACTTTTTTGTGAAGCCTTTTGGATATTCTACTAAAACGTTTAAGCTATTTATTTTTTTTTAAAGAATTAAGAACAGAAATCAATCTTCCTCAAAGCGGCCTCAACTTGGCTTCACCAAATGTCCCTTTATATATAAGGATCTGCGTCCCATATGGGCATTGCGTTCACCACGAGGCCATTTTTATAAAAGGTCAACTCCGTCCTGTCGCATTTTTTGAATTCCACAATTTTGCCTTTTGATGATTCTGCCATGGGCACTTTCTATGCCTATTTGCACCTTTTTATTTTGGCAGGTTTTACGGGATTTCCAAATAATTTTTTTTACCCATTTAAACCTTCCATCGTCCAATATTTGCAAAACAGAGAAAGTTGAGATACTTTTTTAGCCGGATTTATTTTTGACGATTAATTTTAATGTTTGATTTTCTTTCTTCTAACCAGCTTGATTACTTTTAACTTTTTAACTGTTCTAACACTGTCCAAATTCACTTTCCCAGCTTGTTGTTTTGTTTGGATAAAGTTGTGATCAGACCAAACCAAACGAAAGTGCAAAGTTCCAGCAACGCATGAAACAGTTGTCTTAATCTTTATAAATCGGCTCTTAGTCGGGTATTTTTTAAGCTCCAAGGTCTCCTAAGTTGTCCAAGCTAATCAGGCTTCAGAACATTTTCACCGAGACAACTTTCTAGCTGGAAAGTCCAAGTATGTCTGTCTCTTTGTTGAGGAACATTCATCCTCGGAATTTCTGGCCTTTGAAAGTATGATAAATGTCGGTCTTTAACCAGCTCCACATTGAAGCTCTGACATTTAAGGATTTTTTTTTACATTGCTTCAGAAACAGAATGTCTGTAGAAACTGTTTTGAAATATTATTGGTACTTATACTTTTTGAGCCATACTGTTGTTTTTTACCCTTTTGAAATCGCTTTATTTTTGATGAATATTTATTATGTAGGTCAGTCCCAGGTATTATCTATCGCATTGGAAACGGGTTTAGGGTGATGCAATTTATTGGCTGGTTGTGCAGACAAGAAAGCAAAAGTTTTCGAAACAGTGGTTTCTTCCTTAAGGAGGAATGTCACGAAAATCTTAAAATCTAAAACACCTACAAATAAGAAGTACATTTCTCCCAGAGTAAAATGAGCCATAAATTACTTTTCTCCTATGTTGCTGTCACTTACAGTAGGCAGTAGAAATCTGACATTACTGACAGGTTTTGGGTTAGTCCATCACTTCATGGGGGATTCTCAGCATGGCCTTTATTCTTTATAAAGACATTCCTTGAAAAAGATTTGTACAAAGATGCTGGCCGGCCTCAATGCTCACCGTACACTTTGGCAGTTGGATGGAGCAACTGCCATTCAGTAAGTGCTTTTAAAAATAAAGAAAACCCTGAGAAGATGGAGTAGTCCAAAATCTGACGGTAATGTCAGATTTCTACTACCTACTGTAAGTGACAGCAACATAGGAGAAAAGTCATTTATGTCTCATTTTACTCTGGAAGAAACGTTCTTTTTATTTGTATATGTTTACAGGTATTTTACATTTGAAGATTTTCGCGACAGAGGTCCTTTAAAGAGGAACTGTAGTGAAAATAGAAAAATGAATAAAATTGCTTATTGTTTTACAATATTCATTTATAAATGATTTAGTCAGTGTTTGCCCACTGTAAAGTCTTTCCTTTCCCTGATTTACATTCTGACATTTATCACTGGTGGTGACATTTAGTTCTGCCAGGTGATCTGTATAGAATGTTCGTTACTGAGAGTTCTGTGCACAGAGGGAGATGCTGCTTGCTTGGCAGTTAGAAAAAGCCATTATTTCCCACAATGCCACGAGGTTCACAGACAGGAAACTGTCAGCACCAGGGCCATGACATCACACTGTGGGAGGGATTTCACCACAATATCAGCCACACACGCGCCCCTGATGCATTATTAGAGAAAAGGTAAAATTTCTTCTGGGAAAGGGGGCGTCGGCTACCGATTGGAATGGAGTTTAAAACGTTGGGTAAAGTTCCTCTTGTAAAACTGGTAAGGAATTGTATGTGAGTATGAAGATGTAAGTTCTGTTAGGAAAGCTTATGTTTGCTTCTCTGTGTAGTCACTGACCCTAACCTCCCTTCTTTATTCAGTGGCCGCTCCGGTGCCATTCTTTTGCGTAGGCCTTGGTACTATAGAGATGGCACTTTTGATATGAAGATATGCTTACTCTGGTCGTTACCTTTTGTTTTGCTCTTTTTTTTAGCACCTTTCCCCTATATTGGCCTCAATTCTGGTAGCTATGTTAGGTAAATATATTTTCGTAGGTACAATACGTCATGAGGTATTTTCCGCTTTTTTTGGGGGGGGGGGGGGGGGCAATTCTAAAAGATTTTTTCTCCATCTTTTCTCTCTGAGGTAAAACATGAGGTAAATGCATAAAGAGAGGTAAAACATGAGGTATTTCAGCGGTAAGTATGCAGTAAATAAATAAATAGTAGTCTCTAATTGTCTTCCATTAGTTAGGATAGTCTTTGGCAGATGTTTATTTTTGAGGGAGGAAGGTGTATTTGATTATGTAGCAACCTATGAAAAGTATATTTATAGGCATCCCTTATAAAAAAATCCAGTAAATATTTGATGTTTTATTCCTACGATTCTTTTCTATTACACAGCCTGAATAGGAACAACACTAAAACGGCAATAGGAACTCCACTAAAAACTGCAAAATGCATACAAATTGACTTTACCTCCAGGTACCGGCAGGTCTTAAACTGATCAGTAAATTATGTGCTAACATGCCCCCTAATTTCCATGAGAATAGCTATTTTTGGTAAAATTAATGCAAATTACCTCATGATTTTACCTCATAATTTACCTCAAGAGGTAAAACATGACTAAAACCTCATGAGGTGAATTACTGTACATGCGGTAATTTGTTTGATAACTCAACCAGAATTGAGGCCATTGTAATATAAAATAAATGAAATATTCAGCTAGGTTCATGTGAAAGCTCTAATAACTGCAGCGGCTGGTTTTACACTTGGAAGCTCGTGTGCAGATATCTGAGGGATATGGAGGCTGCCATATTTATTACCTTGTAAACAATGCAAGTTGCCTGGCAGCCCTGTTGATCTTCTGACATAAGTAGTGTCTGAGCCAAAACCCTGTAACAAGCATATGACCTGCTGCATGCTTGTTCAGGGTCTGTGGCTAAGTGTATTAGAGCCACGGGGTCAGGGGGACAGCCAGGCAACTGGTATAGCTTAAAAGGAAATACATATGGCAGCCCCCATATCACCCTCACCTCGGGTTCCCTTTAACTCTTCACCGTTCCGTTTTGGACGGAATTGCTTTTCCTAGTCTCTGTTTATAATGATGTCACATGATGTCCAGGTAAGGGAGGGATGGTCAATGAAATGCAAATTATTCTAAGTTGATGCAAAGTTTATGCAGCTTAATGGTGCGTACAGACATGCGACTATAGTCGTTTAAAACGATCGTTACCGACGGCATTGGCCGACGATCGTTCGTAAAAAGTGCACGAACGATCGTTAAAACGACCGACCAACGAGATATGTCGTTGGTAAAGAACGATCCATTCTGCCAGATCTTTTCCAACGACCATCGTTCAAAAAGTAATGTCTGTACAACGATCGGTCGTTGATCGTTCGTTCTCAAAGCTTTGCACATGCTCAAACAGTTCTTTTTGACACTTGTGTTTGAAATCAGTTTATAAATCATTTTGCGCACGCAACGCTCGTTCCAAGATCGTTCGTACACGAACGATGTTCAAAGTAGCCTTTCTTCAAACGATCATCGGCCGATACCTCCTTTAACATCGTTCGTCGTTCAGAACGAACAATCGTTATCGTATGTCTGTACGTACCCTAAGAATTAGCTCAATTAAAATTAGCAGCTGCTGCATCCTATTGGTCCATGTGCACACTGCATAAATAATATTTGTATCAACTCAGAATTATCTGCACCCGACTGACAACACCCAGTCCATCACCATGCCGGCTATTGTAGAATCCAGGCTGTATCCGGGAGAGTGCCAGGATTTAGGGCCTTGCTCACATTGTAAATCGCCAGTGATATCGCAAGCGCCAAACAATTTATTGAAAGGGGGGGGGGGGGGGTTCACTTTTCCTTGTGCTTTTCTAAGCACTTTTGCAGAGCAATTCCTTCTTTCACTCCTGACATCAGTCAGGAAGCACTTTGATGAGCGGATCGGAAACAAACCGCTCAGATGTGAACTCTCTCATAGGGAATCATTGCACAAGCACTTTCAGGCCCCTTTTCCACTAGCGGCGTTTGCGATGCTGAATCGCAAACCGCTAGTGATTTTGAAATCGCTACGGTTTGCTTTTTAACATAGGAATCGCGGTAGGTAATTTCCACTACCGCGATTCGTTTTTTACTCAAACGCGATCGCACCGCACAGTGCATTGCATAGCAAAATCGTGAACGCAATCGCTGGGAAGTTTCCTGCACTTGCAATTCAGCAATCGCTAGCGTTTAGCGCGAACGCTAGCGGTTGCTAGTGGAAAAGGGCCCTCAGGGCGATATTTGAAAATTGACTATATAAAGTCAGCGCAGGTCTATAATAATACAGCTTTCGTCATTTTCTGGTACACAGGATCTTCGAATAAAAAGGTAAAGAAGCAAGGCTTACCAGACTCCAACAACCCACATTATAAGGTTGTAAACGAGTTTGATAGATGGTCCGCAGTACTTTCAGATGGTGTCGTTTCACCAGCGATGTTGCACACTACAGATTCCTCCGGAATATATTAGATATCCTGAGGTCGCAGAGACTCGCCAAAGCGGAGTCCAGTAGGATAGTGACATGAAAGAGATGTACGGCACATCTAAGTGTAAACCGTCTTTATTACATAACAAGTAAAACAATTTAAAAACAAGGATAAAAGAAACTCCCATACGGGGCCCGTGCACTGGGAACCTCGAAAAAGTAGCGCGCATAAAATGGTCAATAGAAGACCTTAAATAAAATGGTGCCGCCTGTCGCCTTCCCGACCGGTTTCGTAATCTTGCGTCATCATGGGAGAAAGGCGACCAGGCGGCCAGCACCAACTTTATAACATTTTTGAATTAAAAAGTGGGAGTGGTTAGGCTTTACCTTATTCAGACTACACTAGTCAAAGGCAGAAAGCATCAAACACGAAATAAAACATTTGCCTCAATTCACTAAGATCATGCTAGAGATAATAAGGCAAGAGAAAACTTACCTCCACACAGTGAGAGAGTTATCTTATCTCTCCATTCCTTAAGTTACCTCCTCTGTAGTTAATTTACCTCCTCTGTAGTTATTTTCACACGCAGTTAATAAACAGCCTGTCTTTAACTCTGGAGTTATTTTAAGGATTGAAGAGTTAACTTAAAGACAGAAGAGGTAACTTTAGGTTTGCCTGAGGTGAAATGTTTCCTGAATACGACATGCCTTATCACCATGGTAACAACTCTAGAAGAGTTATTAAAGACAGGAGATAAGCTTAGTGAATTGAGGCCATTGTGACAAATTGCATTATGTCAGAGGGAGAGCAGTGCAGTGCAGCTATAAATATGCATGAAGTGTACTCAGGTGTGCCATGAAAAGCACGTCTAATGTACTATACTATGTATAGTGAAAACAATGAAATGATAGAACAGCCTCCATGGGAGCTCCGGGGACCTCAAGTGGTGAAAGTGAGGAGCATCCATAGTGATCATGCAAGACAGATCCCATAGGTATCCGATAAATGGAAATTATGCAGAATTATGCAAATTCATGTACACAGCCGTGTTATGCGGCTATGATTACACATAAAAATAGCTTAAGTGCATAATTTCCATCTATCGGATACCTATGGGATCTGTCTTGCATGATCACTATGGATGTTCCTCACTTTCACCACTAATAACTGAAAGTTATTTTCATGAGTCAAAGGACAGATCCAATTGTTTATCTCAACAGTTGATTTCCACTTCAGATTTCATTTAAATAATTAAATATTAAAATGATCTTAAAGAGACACTGAAGCGGAAAAAAATGATGATATTATGATTTGTATGTGTAGCACAGCTAAGAAATAAAACGTTAAGATCAGACATATCAGTCTAATTGTTTCCAGTACAGGAAGAGTTGAGAAACTCCAGTTGTTATCTCTATGCAAAAAAGCTATTAAGCTCTCCGACTAAGTCCTGGAGAGGGCTGTTATCTGACTTTTATTATCTCAACTGTTAGGGCTGGTGCACACCGAGTGGCTTTTTCAGCGTTTCTGCAGCCGCTTGCGGCTGCCGATACGCTTGGGTAATGTATCTCAATGGGCTGGTGCACACCAGAGCGGGAGGCGTTTTGCAGAAACGCATACTCCCGGGGTGAGGCATTTTTTGGATTGCGGAGGCGTTTCTGCCTCAATGTTAAGTATAGGAAAACCGCAAACCGCTCTGAAAAACGGCAGTTCTGAGCGGTTTTGCAGGCGTTTTTGTTACAGAAGCTGTTCAGTAACAGCTTTACTGTAACAATATATGAAATCTACTACACCAAAACCGCTACACAAAACCGCAAAACGCTTGGAGAAACGCTACAGAAAAATAAGAAAAAGCGTTTCAAAATCTGCTAGCATTTTGCAGATCTGCTAGCGGGTTTTGGTGTGCACTAGGCCTTAGTGAACAAATTTCTTTTTCTCTGCTAGAGGAGAGGTCATTAGTTCACAGACTGCTCTGAAAGACTCATTTTGAATGCTGAGTGTTGTGTAATCTGCACATATTAGAGAATGATGCAATGTTAGAAAAAACACTATATACCTGAAAATAAAAATGAGAATATTTTCTTTGCTGCTAATCTTCTAGTAATTATTCATAGTACACAACCAATTCACTATATCATATTTTTTTTTCGCTTCAGTGTCTCTTTAAGTAAAATTCTTACCCCATTAAAAAACTGCCAAAAATGCATTAATAATGATACAGTAGAATCCCTCTATAATAAACCCCAAGGGACCAGGCAGAGATGTTTACTATATCAGGATTGGTCATACATTGTATATTTATACAGATGCATTTCCTGGGACCTGGGGACAGAGTTTACTACCAGTATATCCAGAGGTTTACTATATGAGACTTTACTCAAACCAGATTCTACTGGTGTCAAAGGGATGCCAATAATTGCAAATTTAATGAACATTTTATGCAGCCCCACATTGGGCAAATTAACGGTACAATATTTCCCTCAGATGCGATCATTGGATCAGGTTTGCGGGATTGTACGTAATTGGAAGGTAATTATTGATCTCATAAATGGCGCGATTGGGGCATCTTCTCTCTTTTTAGATACGTTTGTAAAATCCAACATTCCCATCAACAAAATGTTGTATTCCAATTGACCATAGAATCGTCTCATGATCATCTTATCCACACACTGCACGGTTTTCAGTACGATTTGATTGGAGAAATCTGATCGAATGAACTGAGGAAAATGGGGGGAGATATTAATGTTTTCATAATGAAAATTGTTCGCTGTAAAGTGCTCCAAGGCACTATCTGCACAGAGTGTGTATGTTCTCCATGTTTCTGTGTGGGTTTCCTCCATACACTCTGGTTTCCTCACACATCCCCAAAACATACAGATAAATTAATTGGCTTCCCCCTAAATTGGCCCTAGACTACGATACATACACTACACGATACATACATAGACATAGGACTATGGTAAGGTTAGATTGTGAGCTCCTGTAAGGGCTTGTTTACATTTTTGCCCTTTTTTCAAACGCGGGCGATTTTCCACATCGCCCTAAGAACGCTTGTGCAATGATTCCCTATGAGAGAGTTCACATCTGAGCAGTTTGTTTCCAATCCGCTCAGAAAAGCGGTGCTTTGCCATTTTTGAGGCGATTCCGCCGCAATGGAAGGTATAGGAAAAACGCAAAACGCTCACAAAATCGACTTGTGCAGCAATTGCGTCCGCGTTTTTAAGAATAAATACATTGTATGAATTATTTTCTGGATCAAAGAGTTTAGTTGCTGACTTGCGTCAGGGAGTGAATTACAAAACAGCTCGGGAAAAACGTTTAGAAAACCGCTTAGCACAAAAACAAATCGCCCACCCAACCAACGGGAATCGGAAAAAAAACACGCGTCAAAAACCACCCAACGCGAACGGCCACGCAAACGGAACGCAATGTGAACAAGGCCTGAGGGACAGTTAGTGACAAGACAATATACTCTGTACAGCGTTGCTACTAAATTATAATAGTAAAAAATAGCAGAATTTTATGGGATAACTATGATGATACTTTGAAAGGCAGCCCTGTTATCTCATATTATAGAGGCGACTGTCTCGTTTTCTAGGACTTGCTCCACTTGATCTGAGTGCTGTAATGAATCCATTTCGCTGTAGTTCCACCTGTCGCAGTGCGACTCGCTCTGACGTGTCAGTAACAGCGGTTTCCAAGTCCCAGGAGTGCTGATCATCCAATACGGCCTCCTCCACAAGTGCCAACAGATTGCCTTCATCTGGGATCAGCAAAATAAGACGGAAATTTAAACAGTGGCTGCGGATCGGTCTTATATAAGAGCAGCACATAACTAAGCCCCAAACATCGAGGCTAACACACAGCTATACACATTCCATGGATCGATAACATAGTCTGATAGTTTTCTTATCTCTTTCTGGCACGTATTTAATACACTTTGGTCCTGATGCAGTTAAAGTGAACCTCCAGACTAAAAATCTACTCCGCAGCACTGAAAAGGCTTGGTGTTTCTTTAACAATTTCACAGCATCAGAACTTAGTTTTTCTTATAGAAGTCTCATTTTTAGCTGCATTTTTAGCTAAGCTCCGCCCCATCAAAGAAAACTGCCCGGGCTTTTTTCCCCTGATGCTGTGCAAAGCATGATGGGATTTCCTATGTTGTTATTCACGTTGCCTAGCAACTGGGAGGGGTGATCAGGACACAGGACAGTTGGAACTGTGTCTCATGCTCCCTGTCACCTCCTTTCAACCAAAAAGATGGCTGCCCTCATGAAATCACAAACATTTGCCTGTTCTTTTAAAACAGTGTGGGTAAGAGATTATATTACCTATCTATTTTAATTAACATAACTAATGTAACTTAATGACAGTATGTTTGTTTAGGCTGGAGTTCCTCTTTAACTTTTTCTCCTAAGTTGTTTTACTAGGAGATAAATGTTCCACTCGTCTTTACAATAACTTTTCAGCTCTCTGCAATTGAAACATTATTAAAAAGTAAATGAGAAAGAACTACCAAAATTAATTTGCGTATTTTCTTGCTTGGCGATGGCTTAAAAGGCATTTAAAGGTATGAACAACATGTCACTTAGGGGAAAACTCAGGAGAAAAAGTAAATTACATATGGCCCTTTTTCTCCTAAGTTTTCTCCTAGGAGATTTTTCATCTTTGGTTTAAAATAACTGTTTAGCACTCTGCAACTGAAAAACTACAAAAAAGTAGGTAAAAAATATTAATAATAACCGTATTTGTATTGCAATTTTTGATAAAGTGTGAAATTACCACTTGGGAAAAACTCTGGAGAAAAAGCGAATTCTTAAGACCTTTGGGTCTTAAAATTTTATGTAAGGGAATCTTGTTATACATAAAAAGTGACAAAGATGCAAATTACTGATCTAATTAACAGTTTTGAGCACCCTTTTCATAGGTTGATACTTTTTTTTTTAAAACTATAACAAAATGAGGGAAACACAAAAAAAACGATTCTGCTTTTGCAAAAGTTTTGTTTGCTGACGTTCAATAAACAAGTAAATAATATATGAGGGCTCCATTTTCCTCACAGCAGTTCGAGATTCCCGAGGCCTGGCGGACCGCCAGTCACCTGACTTTCACAATCCAATCATTTCCTGAGGCCTGGCTGACCTCCAGTCACCTGACTTTCACAATCCAATCATTTGCTGAGGCCTGGCGGACCTCCAGTCACCTGACTTTCACAATCCAATCATTTGCTGAGGCCTGGCTGACCACCAGTCACCTGACTTTCACAATCCAATCATTTCCTGAGGCTTGGCGGACCTCCAGTCACCTGACTTTCACAATCCAATCATTTCCTGAGGCCTGGCGGACCTCCAGTCACCTGACTTTCACAATCCAATCATTTCCTGAGGCTTGGCGGACCTCCAGTCACCTGACTTTCACAATCCAATCATTTCCTGAGGCTTGGCGGACCTCCAGTCACCTGACTTTCACAATCCAATCATTTCCTGAGGCTTGGCGGACCTCCAGTCACCTGACTTTCACAATCCAATCATTTCCTGAGGCCTGGCGGACCTCCAGTCACCTGACTTTCACAATCCAATCATTTCCTGAGGCCTGGCGGACCTCCAGTCACCTGACTTTCACAATCCAATCATTTCCTGAGGCTTGGCGGACCTCCAGTCACCTGACTTTCACAATCCAATCATTTCCTGAGGCCTGGCGGACCTCCAGTCACCTGACTTTCACAATCCAATCATTTGCTGAGGCCTGGCTGACCTCCAGTCACCTGACTTTCACAATCCAATCATTTCCTGAGGCCTGGTGGACCTCCAGTCACCTGACTTTCACAATCCAATCATTTCCTGAGGCTTGGCGGACCTCCAGTCACCTGACTTTCACAATCCAATCATTTCCTGAGGCCTGGCGGACCTCCAGTCACCTGACTTTCACAATCCAATCATTTCCTGAGGCCTGGCGGACCTCCAGTCACCTGACTTTCACAATCCAATCATTTCCTGAGGCTTGGCGGACCTCCAGTCACCTGACTTTCACAATCCAATCATTTCCTCGGGCCTGGCTAACCTCCAGTCACCTGACTTTCACAATCCAATCATTTCCTGAGGCCTGGCGGACCTCCAGTCACCTGACTTTCACAATCCAATCATTTCCTGAGGCTTGGCGGACCTCCAGTCACCTGACTTTCACAATCCAATCATTTCCTGAGGCCTGGCGGACCACCAGTCACCTGACTTTCCCAATCCAATCATTTCCTGGGGCCTGGCGGACCTCCAGTCACCTGACTTTCACAATCCAATCATTTCCTGAGGCCTGGCTGACATCCAGTCACCTGACTTTCACAATCCAATCATTTCCTGGGGCCTGGCGGACCTCCAGTCACCTGACTTTCACAATCCAATCATTTTCTGAGGCCTGGCTGACCTCCAGTCACCTGACTTTCACAATCCAATCATTTCCTGAGGCCTGGCGGACCTCCAGTCACTTGACTTTCACAATCCAATCATTTCCTGAGGCCTGGCGGACCTCCAGTCACCTGACTTTCACAATCCAATCATTTCCTGAGGCCTGGTGGACCTCCAGTCACCTGACTTTCACAATCCAATCATTTCCTGAGGCCTGGCGGACCACCAGTCACCTGACTTTCCCAATCCAATCATTTCCTGGGGCCTGGCGGACCCCCAGTCACCTGACTTTCACAATCCAATCGTTTCCTGAGGCCTGGCTGACCTCCAAAATTAATTTGCGTATTTTCTTGCTTGGCGATGGCTTAAAAGGCATTTAAAGGTATGAACAACATGTCACTTAGGGGAAAACTCAGGTGAAAAAGTAAATTACATATGGCCCTTTTTCTCCTAAGTTTTCTCCTAGGAGATTTTTCATCTTTGGTTTAAAATAACTGTTTAGCACTCTGCAACTGAAAAACTACAAAAAAGTAGGTAAAAAATATTTATAATAACCGTATTTGTATTGCAATTTTTGATAAAGTGTGAAATTACCACTTGGGAAAAACTCTGGAGAAAAAGCGAATTCTTAAGACCTTTGGGTCTTAAAATTTTATGTAAGGGAATCTTGTTATACATAAAAAGTGACAAAGATGCAAATTACTGATCTAATTAACAGTTTTGAGCACCCTTTTCATAGGTTGATACTTTTTTTTTTAAAACTATAACAAAATGAGGGAAACACAAAAAAAACGATTCTGCTTTTGCAAAAGTTTTGTTTGCTGACGTTCAATAAACAAGTAAATAATATATGAGGGCTCCATTTTCCTCACAGCAGTTCGAGATTCCCGAGGCCTGGCGGACCGCCAGTCACCTGACTTTCACAATCCAATCATTTCCTGAGGCCTGGCTGACCTCCAGTCACCTGACTTTCACAATCCAATCATTTGCTGAGGCCTGGCGGACCTCCAGTCACCTGACTTTCACAATCCAATCATTTGCTGAGGCCTGGCTGACCACCAGTCACCTGACTTTCACAATCCAATCATTTCCTGAGGCTTGGCGGACCTCCAGTCACCTGACTTTCACAATCCAATCATTTCCTGAGGCCTGGCGGACCTCCAGTCACCTGACTTTCACAATCCAATCATTTCCTGAGGCTTGGCGGACCTCCAGTCACCTGACTTTCACAATCCAATCATTTCCTGAGGCTTGGCGGACCTCCAGTCACCTGACTTTCACAATCCAATCATTTCCTGAGGCTTGGCGGACCTCCAGTCACCTGACTTTCACAATCCAATCATTTCCTGAGGCTTGGCGGACCTCCAGTCACCTGACTTTCACAATCCAATCATTTCCTGAGGCCTGGCGGACCTCCAGTCACCTGACTTTCACAATCCAATCATTTCCTGAGGCCTGGCGGACCTCCAGTCACCTGACTTTCACAATCCAATCATTTCCTGAGGCCTGGCGGACCTCCAGTCACCTGACTTTCACAATCCAATCATTTCCTCGGGCCTGGCTAACCTCCAGTCACCTGACTTTCACAATCCAATCATTTCCTGAGGCCTGGCGGACCTCCAGTCACCTGACTTTCACAATCCAATCATTTCCTGAGGCTTGGCGGACCTCCAGTCACCTGACTTTCACAATCCAATCATTTCCTGAGGCCTGGCGGACCACCAGTCACCTGACTTTCCCAATCCAATCATTTCCTGGGGCCTGGCGGACCTCCAGTCACCTGACTTTCACAATCCAATCATTTCCTGAGGCCTGGCTGACATCCAGTCACCTGACTTTCACAATCCAATCATTTCCTGGGGCCTGGCGGACCTCCAGTCACCTGACTTTCACAATCCAATCATTTTCTGAGGCCTGGCTGACCTCCAGTCACCTGACTTTCACAATCCAATCATTTCCTGAGGCCTGGCGGACCTCCAGTCACTTGACTTTCACAATCCAATCATTTCCTGAGGCCTGGCGGACCTCCAGTCACCTGACTTTCACAATCCAATCATTTCCTGAGGCCTGGTGGACCTCCAGTCACCTGACTTTCACAATCCAATCATTTCCTGAGGCCTGGCGGACCACCAGTCACCTGACTTTCCCAATCCAATCATTTCCTGGGGCCTGGCGGACCCCCAGTCACCTGACTTTCACAATCCAATCGTTTCCTGAGGCCTGGCTGACCTCCAGTCACCTGACTTTCACAATCCAATCATTTCCTGGGGCCTGGCTTACCTCCAGTCACCTGACTTTCACAATCCAATCATTTCCTGGGGCCTGGCTGACCTCCAGTCACCTGACTTTCACAGTCCAATCATTTCCTGAGGCCTGGCGGACCTCCAGTCACCTGACTTTCACAGTCCAATCATTTCTTGGGGCCTGGCTGACCTCCAGTCACCTGACTTTCACAGTCCAATCATTTCCTGAGGCCTGGCGGACCTCCAGTCACCTGACTTTCACAGTCCAATCATTTCTTGGGGCCTGGCTGACCTCAGTTATTCTCATCTTTTGAGGTTAGCCACCTCTTCATTACCTATTTTATTGGTTTTAAGCTGTGTTCCTGCTGGAATGATGGCCTCATTGGCCTGACTTCCTGCCGCTGGTGACACCCCTGGAAACAAGAGGAAATGTCATCAATCAGAGGTCATAGCTGGAGGTCACAGCCTAGGCTGTGACATGGAAAGGCGGGGCTACAAACCAATACACAGCAATATATACCGTACATTTAGGAAGTGTTTCTGGTGCTGAAACCAGGAAAATAACCGTAAGAGTGGCTATCCAGAATAATTTCCTGCATTCTACTATATGTCATTACAGCACTTTCTGTGCAAAAAGTGATCCAATTAATTTTCATAACTTGTTTCCTGTAACTTACCAAAATGTGTCAAGCAGGGGTTGGGTATACATTCTGAGTATAATAAAAGCTTTACACAAAATCAAAACTAAATTGTATGAAGAAGAAGAAGTTCTGTATGGACTGCACACATATGGAGCGATGCAGCGCAGTGTGCAGAGTGTAGACAGTCCCTTCAGTATTATAGGGAAAGGTCGTATCAACATCCTGCAAATGGCATTGCTTAAAAGGAAATAAATATGGCAAATCCCTCCCATCATAGCGTTACATTAACCTTTGTGTGCCCAGCAGCCAGCACAGAGTGTGTGACTGACAGCAGCAAAGAGAACCTGTCTGCCAGGGATGCAAAACATCTGTCTCTTTTTGCATTATTGTATATTAAAAAATAAAAATCTTAGGTTGGTCTTTAAATTTTTGCTTACGACAAAATATGCAGAAACCAAACTTTTGGGGGGCATTAGCCAGGGTGAGTTTAATATCACCAAAGTAAAACTTGAAATCACGGCAAATCACTTAAAATCATGAAAATAAGAATATTAAAAGATATAAAAGAAAATAAAAAGATTTAAATGATATAAAAATATTTAAAATCTATAAAATAAATAACAGACAGAGCAGAAGGCAGCCGTGTGGCGGTGATGCTGATCAGAGCGTTATAAACTTTCTATTGTTCCCTTTAAGTATCGGTGGTACTGAATAGGTTAATCGCACGTGTGGCATTTCAGCAGTTAGAAATAAAATCTATAACATACATGGAGGCACGGCGGCTTATTTCACACACACAAATATCTATCCTGCTATCACTAGCATTCTTCCCAGCAACATGAATATTTATGGGGAAAATAAAACTGAAAAAAAGGGACATTTATTTCCAGGATTTACATCGTAGATTTATACGCAGCGCTGCTTCCCGATGGTTTGAACAGTTTTGATTATTTGCACATTTTTAAAGCTCCGTGAAGCCAAAAAGTTCTGAGTTTAAAATAAATTTCAATCACCCTCTTATGTTTTTTTTTTTTTGTTTTAAATAAAAAAGTCAAAAACATATTAAAACTAGAACAAAAGTTTGCCTTCTTAAAACAGAAGGTATTTGCGATAATTCAGGTTGGAGTGAGCCTATGATCTACGCTCCAATCGGAA